>NW_026063047.1:0-27447 GCF_023897955.1 Schistocerca gregaria | reverse complement strand
AAATTGCATCGCGATTGAATTCAACAGTCACTATGCGCACATTCCTCCACGGGAGTAATATCTGAAACAGTCTACGATTTGATCGTTCCCTGGAAGACCAGTAGTAGTTTCCGATGCACATCTGGAGGCATTCTGTAATCTGTGGACTATCAGAGTGTTGATGAAACACAGAAATAGCATCGAAATTGAATACAACCATCAATATGCGCACTTACTTCCATGGGAGTAATGTCTGAAACAGTCTATGCTTGGATCCTTCCCAGTAAGACCAGTAGTAGTTTCCCATGCTCATCTCGTGGCATTCTGTAATCTGTGGACTATCAGAGTGTTAATGAAACACAGAAATTGCATCGGGATTGAATACAACAGTCACCAAGAGCACATTCCTCCATAAAAGTAATGTCTCAAAGAGTCTACGCTTTGATCGTTCCCTGGAAGACCAGTAGTAGTTTCCGATGCACATCTGGTGCCATTCTGTAATCTGTGGACTATCAGAGTGTTGATGAAACACAGATATTGCATTGGGATTGAATATAACAGTCACTATGCGCACTTTCCTCCATGGGAGTAATGTCCCTAACAGTCTACGCTTTGATCGTTCCCTGGAAGACCAGTAGTAGTTTCCGATGCACATCTAGAGGCTTTCCGTCATCTGTGGACTATCAGAGTGTTGATGAAACACATAAATTGCATCGGGATTGAATACAACAGTCACCATGCGCACTTCCTTCCATGGGAGTAGTGTCTGAAACAGTCTACGCTTTGATCGTTCCCTGGAAGACCAGTAGTAATTTCCGATGCACATCTGGAGGCATTCTGTAATCTGTGGACTATCAGAGTGTTGATGAAACACAGAAAATGCATCGGGATTGAATACAACAGTCACCATGCGCACTTACCTTCATGGGAGTAATGTCTCAAGGAGTTTACGCTTTGATCGATCCGTGGAAGTCCAGTAGTAGTTTCCGATGGACATCTGGAGGCATTCTGTAATCTGTGGACTATCAGAGTGTTGATGAAACACAGAAATTGCATCGAGATTGAATACAACAGTCACCATGCGCACATTCCTCCATAAAAGTAATGTCTCAAACAGTCTACGCTTTGATCGTTCCCTGGAAGACCAGTAGTAGATTCTGATTAACATCTGGAGGCATTCTGTAATCTGTGCACTATCAGAATGTTGATGAAACACAGAAATTTCATCGGGATTGAATACAACAGTCACCATCCGCACTTTCCTCCATGGGAGTAATGTCCCTAACAGTCTACGCTTTGATCGTTCCCTGGAAGACCAGTAGTAGTTTCCGATGCACATCTGGAGGCATTCTGTAATCTGTGGACTATTAGAGTGTTGATGAATCACAGAAATTGCATCGGGATTGAATACAACAGTCACCATGCGCACATTCCTCCATAAAAGTAATGTCTCAAAGAGTCTACGCTTTGATCGTTCCCTGGAAGACCAGTAGTAGTTTCCGATGCACATCTGGGGCTTTCCGTCATCTGTGGACTATCAGAGTGTTGATGAAACACAGAAATTGCATCTGGATTGAATACAACAGTCACCATGCGCACTTTCCTCCATGGGAGTAATGTCCCAAACAGTCTATGCTTGATCGTTCATTGGAAGACCAGTGGTAGTTTCCGATGAACATCTGGAGGCATTCTGTAATCTGTTGACTATCAGAGTGTTGATGAAACACAGAAACTGCATCGGGATTGAATACAACTGTCACCGTGCATTTTTTCTCCATGGGAGTAATGTCTCAAACTGTCTACGCCTTGATCGTTCCCTGAAAGACCAGTAGTAATTTCCGATGCACATCTGGAGGCATTCTGTAATCTGTGGACTATCAGAGTGTTGAAGAAACACAGAAATTGCATCGAAATTGAATACAACAGTCACCATGCGCACTTTCTTCCATGGGAGTAATGTCTGAAACAGTCTACGGTTTGATCGTTCCCTGGAAGACCAGTAGTAGTTTCCGATGCACATCTGGGGTCATTCTGTAATCTGTGGAGTATCAGAGTGTTGATGAAACACAGAAATTGCATCGGCATTGAATACAAAAGTCACCATGCGCACTTTCCTCCACGGGAGGTATGTCTCAAACAGTCTACGCTTTGATCGTACCCTAGAAGCCCATTAGCAGTTTCCGATGCACATATGGAGGTATTCTGTAATCTTTGGATTATCAGAGTGTAGATGAAACACAGAAATTGCATCGGGATTGAATACAACAGTCACCTTGCGCACATTCCTGCATATAAGTAATGTACCTCAAACAGTCTACGCTTTGATCGTTCCCTGGAAGACCAGTAGAAATTTCCGATGAACATCTGGAGGCATTCTGTAATCTGTGGACTATCAGAGTGTTGATGAAACACAGAAATTGCAACGGGATTGAATACAACAGTCACCGTGCGCACTTTCCTCCACGGCAGTAATGTCTCAAACAGTCTACTATTTGATCGTTCCCTGGAAGACCAGTAGTAGTTTCCGATGAACATCTGGAGGCATTCTGTAATCTGTGGACTATCAGTGTTGATGAAACACAGAAATTGCATCGGGATTGAATACAACAGTCACCATGCGCACATTCCTCCACTGGAGTAATGTCTGAAACAGTCTACGCTTTGATCGTTTCCTGGAACACCAGTAGTAGTTTCCGATGCACATCTCGTGGCATTCTGTAATCTGTTTACTATCAGAGTGTTGATGAAACACAGAAAATGCATCGGGAATGAATACAACAGTTAGCATGCGCACTTTCCTCCATGGGAGTAATGTCTCAAACAGTTTACGCTTTGATCGTTCCCTGGAAGACCAGTAGTAGTTTCCGATGCACATCTCGTTTCATTCTGTAATCTGTGGACTATCAGAGTGTTGATGAAACACAGCAAATGCATCGGGATTGAATACAACAGTCACCATGCGCACTTTCCTCCATGGGAGTAATGTCTCAAGGAGTTTACGCTTTGATCGTACTCTGAAAATCCAGTAGTAGTTTCCGATGCACATCTGGAGGCATTCTGTAATCTGTGGACTATCAGAGTGTTGATGAAACACAGAAATTGAATCGAAATTGAATACAACAGTCACCATGCGCACTTCCTTCCATGGGAGTAGTGTCTGAAACAGTCTACGCTTTGATCGTTCCCTGGAAGACCAGTAGTAATTTCCGATGCACATCTGGAGGCATTCTGTAATCTGTGGACTATCAGAGTGTTGATTAAAAACAGAAATTGTATCGAAATTGAATACGACAGTCAATATGCGCACTTTCTTCCATGGGAGTAATGTCTGAAACAGTCTATGCTTGGATCGTTCCCAGGAAGACCAGTAGTAGTTTCCGATGCTCATCTCGTGGTATTCTGTAATCTGTGGACTATCAGAGTGTTGATGAAACACAGAAATTGCATCGAAATTGAATACAACAGTCAATATGCGCACTTTCTTCCATTGGAGTAATGTCTGAAACAGTCTATGCTCGGATCGTTCCCAGGAAGACCAGTAGTAGTTTCCGATGCACATCTCGTGGCATTCGGTAATCTGTGGACTATCAGAGTGTTGATGAAACACAGAAATTGCATCGGGATTGAATACAACAGTCACCATGCGCACATTCCTCCATAAAAGTAATGTCTCAAAGAATCTACTCTTTGATCGTTCCCTGGAAGTCCAGTAGTAGTTTCCGATGCACATCTGGTGATATTCTGTAATCTGTGGACTATCAGAGTGTTGATGAAACACAGAAATTGCATCGGGATTGAATATAACAGTCACTATGCGCACTTTCCTCCATGGGAGTAATGTCCCTAACTGTCTACGCTTTGATCGTTCCCTGGAAGACCAGTAGTAGTTTCCGATGCACATCTGGAGGCTTTCCGTCATCTGTGGACCATCAGAGTGTTGATGAAACACAGAAATTGCATCGGGATTGAATACAACAGTCACCATGCGCCCTTTCCTTTATGGGAGTAATGTCTCAAACAGTCTACGCTTTGATCGTTCCCTGGAAGACCAGTAGTAGTTTCCGATGCACATCTGGAGACAATCTGTAATCTGTGGACTATCAGAGTGTTGATGAAACTCAGAAATTTCATCGGGATTGAATACAACAATAACCATCCGCACTTTCCTCCATGGGAGTAATGTCACAAACAGTCTACGCTTTGATCGTTCCCTGAAAGGCCAGTAGTAGTTTCCGATGCACATCTGGAGGCATTCTGTAATCTGTGGACTATCAGAGTGTTGATGAAACACAGAAATTGCATCGGGATTGAATACAACAGTCACCATGCGCACATTCCTCCATAAAAGTAATGTCTCAAACAGTCTACGCTTTGATCGTTCCCTGGAAGACCAGTAGTAGTTTTCGATTAACATCTGGAGGCATTCTGTAATCTGTGGACTATCAGAGTGTTGATGAAACACAGAAATTTCATCGGGATTGAATACAACAGTCACCATCCGCACTTTCCTCCATAAGAGTAATGTCCCTAACAGTCTACGCTTTGATCGTTCCCTGGAAGACCAGTAGTAGTTTCCGATGCACATCTGGAGGCTTTCCGTTATCTGTGGACTATCAGAGTTTTGATGAAACACAGAAACTGCATCGGGATTGAATACAACAGTCACCATGCATTTTTTCTCCATAAGAGTAATGTCTCAAAGAGTTTACGCTTTGATCGTTCCCTGGAAGACAAGTAGTAGTTTCCGATGCACATCTGGAGGCATTCTGTAATCTGTGGACTATCAGAGTGTTGATGAAACACAGAAATTGCATCGAAATTGAATACAACAGTCACAATGCGCACTTTCTTCCATGGGAGTAATTTCTGAAACAGTCTACGCTTTGATCGTTCCCTGGAAGACCAGTAGTAGTTTCTGATGCACATCTGGAGTCATTCTGTAATCTGTGGAGTATCAGAGTGTTGATGAAACACAGAAATTGCATCGGCATTGTATACAACAGTCACCATGCGCACTTTCCTCCACGGGAGGTATGTCTCAAACAGTCTACGCTTTGATCGTTCCCTAGAAGCCCATTAGTAGTTTCCGATGCACATATGGAGGTATTCTGTAATCTGTGGATTATCAGAGTGTAGATGAAACACAGAAATTGCATCGGGATTGAATACAACAGTCACCATGCGGGCATTCCTGCATAAAAGTAATGCCTCCAACAGTCTACGCTTTGATCGTTCCCTGGAAGACTAGTAGAAATTTCCGATGAACATCTGGAGGCATTCTGTAATCTGTGGACTATCAGAGTGTTGATGAAACACAGAAATTGCATCGGGATTGAATACAACAGTCACCATGCGCACTTTCCTCCACGGCAGTAATGTCTCAAACAGTCCACTATTTGATCGTTCCCTGGAAGACCAGTAGTAGTTTCCGATGAACATCTGGAGCCATTCTGTAATCTGTGGACTATCAGTGTTGATGAAACACAGAAATTGCATCGGGATTGAATACAACAGTCACCTTGCGCACTTTCCTCCACGGCAGTAATGTCTCAAACAGTCTACTATTTGATCGTTCCCTGGAAGACCAGTAGAAATTTCCGATGAACATCTGGCGGCGTTCTGTAATCTGTGGACTATCAGAGTGTTGATGAAACACAGAAATTACATCGGGATTGAATACAACAGTCACCATGCGCACATTCCTCCATAAAAGTAATGTCTCAAAGAGTCTACGCTTTGATCGTTCCCTGGAAGACCAGTAGTAGTTTCCGATGCACATCTGGGGCTTTCCGTCATCTGTGGACGATCAGAGTGTTGATGAAACACAGAAAATGCATCGGGATTGAATACAACAGTCACCATGCGCACTTACCTTCATGGGAGTAATGTCTCAAGGAGTTTACGCTTTGATCGATCCCTGGAAGTCCAGTAGTAGTTTCCGATGCACATCTGGAGGCATTCTGTAATCTGTGGACTATCAGAGTGTTGATGAAACACAGAAATTGCATCGGGATTGAATACAACAGTCACCATGCGCACATTCCTCCATAAAAGTAATGTCTCAAACAGTCTACGCTTTGATCGTTCCCTGGAAGACCAGTAGTAGTTTCTGATTAACATCTGGAGGCATTCTGTAATCTGTGCACTATCAGAGTGTTGGTAAATCACAGAAATTTCATCGGGATTGAATACAACAGTCACCATCCGCACTTTCCTCCATGGGAGTAATGTCCCTAACAGTCTACGCTTTGATCGTTCCCTGGAAGACCAGTAGTAGTTTCCGATGCACATCTGGAGGCTTTCCGTTATCTGTGGACTATCAGAGTTTTGATGAAACACAGAAACTGCATCGGGATTGAATACAACAGTCACCATGCATTTTTTCTCCATGGGAGTAGTGTCTCAGAGAGTTTACGCTTTGATCGTTCGCTGGAAGTCCAGTAGTAGTTTCCGATGCACATCTGGAGGCATTGTGTAATCTGTGGACTATTAGAGTGTTGATGAATCACAGAAATTGCATCGGGATTGAATACAACAGTCACCATGCGCACAATTCTCCATAAAAGTAATGTCTCAAAGAGTCTACGCTTTGATCGTTCCCTGGAAGACCAGTAGTAGTTTCCGATGCACATCTGGGGCTTTCCGTCATCTGTGGACTATCAGAGTGTTGATGAAACACAGAAATTGCATCGGGATTGAATACAACAGTCACCATGCGCACTTTCCTCCATGGGAGTAATGTCCCAAACAGTCAATGTTTGATCGTTCATTGGAAGACCAGTGGTAGTTTCCGATGAACATCTAGAGGCATTCTGTAATCTGTGGACTATCAAAGTGTTGATGAAACACAGAAACTGCATCGGGATTGAATACAACTGTCACCATGCATTTTTTCTCCATGGGAGTAATGTCTCAAACTATCTACGCTTTGATCGTTCCCTGAAAGACCAGTAGTAGTTTCCGATGCACATCTGGAGGCATTCTGTAATCTGTGGACTATCAGAGTGTTGAAGAAACACAGAAATTGCATCGAAATTGAATACAACAGTCACCATGCGCACTTTCTTCCATGGGAGTAATGTCTGAAACAGTCTACGCTTTGATCGTTCCCTGGAAGACCAGTAGTAGATTCCGATGCACATTTGGAGTCATTCTGTAATCTGTGGAGTATCAGAGTGTTGATGAAACACAGAAATTGCATCGGCATTGAATACAACAGTCACCATGCGCACTTTCCTCCACGGGAGGTATGTCTCAAACAGTCTACGCTTTGATCGTACCCTAGAAGCCCATTAGTAGTTTCCGATGCACATATGGAGGTATTCTGTAATCTGTGGATTATCAGAGTGTAGATGAAACATAGAAATTGCATCGGGATTGAATACAACAGTCACCTTGCGCACATTCCTGCATAAAAGTAATGTCTCAAACAGTCTACGCTTTGATCGTTCCCTGGAAGACCAGTAGTTGTTTCCGATGCACATCGGGAGGCATTCTGTAATCTGTGGACTATCAGAGTGTTGATGAAACACAGAAATTGCAACGGGATTGAATACAACAGTCACCATGCGCACTTTCCTCCACGGCAGTAATGTCTCAAACAGTCTACTATTTGATCGTTCCCTGGATGACCAGTAGTAGTTTCCGATGAACATCTGGAGGCATTCTGTAATCTGTGGACTATCAGTGTTGATGAAACACAGAAATTGCATCGGGATTGAATACAACAGTCACCATGCGCACATTCCTCCACGGGAGTAATGTTTGAAACAGTGTACGCTTTGATCGTTCCCTGGAACACCAGTAGTAGTTTCCGATGCTCATCTCGTGGCATTCTGTAATCTGTGGACTATCAGAGTGTTGATGAAACACAGCATTGCATCGAAATTGAATACAACAGTCAATATGCGCACTTTCTTCCATAGGAGTAATGTCTGAAACAGTCTATGCTTGGATCGTTCCCAGGAAGACCAGTAGTAGTTTCCGATGCACATCTCGTGGCATTCTGTAATCTGTGGACTATCAGAGTGTTGATGAAACACAGAAATTGCATCGGGATTGAATACAACAGTCACCATGCGCACATTCCTCCATAAAAGTAATGTCTCAAAGAATCTACGCTTTGATCGTTCCCTGGAAGTCCAGTAGTAGTTTCCGATGCATATCTGGTGATATTCTGTAATCTGTGGACTATCAGAGTGTTGATGAAGCACAGAAATTGCATCAGGATTGATCACAACAGTCACCATCCGCACTTTCCTCCATGGGAGTAATGTCCCTAACTGTCTGCGCTTTGATCGTTCACTGGAAGACCAGTAGTAGTTTCCGATGCACATCTGGAGGCTTTCCGTCATCTGTGGACCATCAGAGTGTTGATGAAACACAGAAATTGCATCGCGATTGAATACAAGTCACCATGCGCACTTACCTTTATGGGAGTAATGTCTCAAACAGTCTACGCTTTGATAGTTCCCTGGAAGACCAGTAGTAGTTTCCGATGCACATCTGGAGACAATCTGTAATCTGTGGAATATCAGAGTGTTGATGAAACACAGAAATTTCATGGGGATTGAATACAACAGTCACCATCCGCACTTTCCTCCATGGGAGTAATGTCTCAAAGAGTCTACGCTTTGATCGTTCCTTGAAAGACCAGTAGTAGTTTCCGATGCCCATCTGGAGACATTCTGTAATCTGTGGACTATCAGAGTGTTGATGAAACACAGAAATTGCATCGGGATTGAATACAACAGTCACCATGCGCACATTCCTCCATAAAGTAATGTCTCAAACAGTCTACGTTTTGATCGTTCCCTGGAAGACCAGTAGTAGTTTCCGATTAACATCTGGAGGCATTCTGTAATCTGTGGACTATCAGAGTGTTGATGAAACACAGAAATTGCATCGGGATTGAATACAACAGTCACCATGCGCACTTTCCTCCACGGCAGTAATGTCTCAAACAGTCCACTATTTGATCGTTCCCTGGAAGACCAGTAGTAGTTTCCGATGAACATCTGGAGCCATTCTGTAATCTGTGGACTATCAGTGTTGATGAAACACAGAAATTGCATCGGGATTGAATACAACAGTCACCTTGCGCACTTTCCTCCACGGCAGTAATGTCTCAAACAGTCTACTATTTGATCGTTCCCTGGAAGACCAGTAGAAATTTCCGATGAACATCTGGCGGCGTTCTGTAATCTGTGGACTATCAGAGTGTTGATGAAACACAGAAATTACATCGGGATTGAATACAACAGTCACCATGCGCACATTCCTCCATAAAAGTAATGTCTCAAAGAGTCTACGCTTTGATCGTTCCCTGGAAGACCAGTAGTAGTTTCCGATGCACATCTGGGGCTTTCCGTCATCTGTGGACGATCAGAGTGTTGATGAAACACAGAAAATGCATCGGGATTGAATACAACAGTCACCATGCGCACTTACCTTCATGGGAGTAATGTCTCAAGGAGTTTACGCTTTGATCGATCCCTGGAAGTCCAGTAGTAGTTTCCGATGCACATCTGGAGGCATTCTGTAATCTGTGGACTATCAGAGTGTTGATGAAACACAGAAATTGCATCGGGATTGAATACAACAGTCACCATGCGCACATTCCTCCATAAAAGTAATGTCTCAAACAGTCTACGCTTTGATCGTTCCCTGGAAGACCAGTAGTAGTTTCTGATTAACATCTGGAGGCATTCTGTAATCTGTGCACTATCAGAGTGTTGGTAAATCACAGAAATTTCATCGGGATTGAATACAACAGTCACCATCCGCACTTTCCTCCATGGGAGTAATGTCCCTAACAGTCTACGCTTTGATCGTTCCCTGGAAGACCAGTAGTAGTTTCCGATGCACATCTGGAGGCTTTCCGTTATCTGTGGACTATCAGAGTTTTGATGAAACACAGAAACTGCATCGGGATTGAATACAACAGTCACCATGCATTTTTTCTCCATGGGAGTAGTGTCTCAGAGAGTTTACGCTTTGATCGTTCGCTGGAAGTCCAGTAGTAGTTTCCGATGCACATCTGGAGGCATTGTGTAATCTGTGGACTATTAGAGTGTTGATGAATCACAGAAATTGCATCGGGATTGAATACAACAGTCACCATGCGCACAATTCTCCATAAAAGTAATGTCTCAAAGAGTCTACGCTTTGATCGTTCCCTGGAAGACCAGTAGTAGTTTCCGATGCACATCTGGGGCTTTCCGTCATCTGTGGACTATCAGAGTGTTGATGAAACACAGAAATTGCATCGGGATTGAATACAACAGTCACCATGCGCACTTTCCTCCATGGGAGTAATGTCCCAAACAGTCAATGTTTGATCGTTCATTGGAAGACCAGTGGTAGTTTCCGATGAACATCTAGAGGCATTCTGTAATCTGTGGACTATCAAAGTGTTGATGAAACACAGAAACTGCATCGGGATTGAATACAACTGTCACCATGCATTTTTTCTCCATGGGAGTAATGTCTCAAACTATCTACGCTTTGATCGTTCCCTGAAAGACCAGTAGTAGTTTCCGATGCACATCTGGAGGCATTCTGTAATCTGTGGACTATCAGAGTGTTGAAGAAACACAGAAATTGCATCGAAATTGAATACAACAGTCACCATGCGCACTTTCTTCCATGGGAGTAATGTCTGAAACAGTCTACGCTTTGATCGTTCCCTGGAAGACCAGTAGTAGATTCCGATGCACATTTGGAGTCATTCTGTAATCTGTGGAGTATCAGAGTGTTGATGAAACACAGAAATTGCATCGGCATTGAATACAACAGTCACCATGCGCACTTTCCTCCACGGGAGGTATGTCTCAAACAGTCTACGCTTTGATCGTACCCTAGAAGCCCATTAGTAGTTTCCGATGCACATATGGAGGTATTCTGTAATCTGTGGATTATCAGAGTGTAGATGAAACATAGAAATTGCATCGGGATTGAATACAACAGTCACCTTGCGCACATTCCTGCATAAAAGTAATGTCTCAAACAGTCTACGCTTTGATCGTTCCCTGGAAGACCAGTAGTTGTTTCCGATGCACATCGGGAGGCATTCTGTAATCTGTGGACTATCAGAGTGTTGATGAAACACAGAAATTGCAACGGGATTGAATACAACAGTCACCATGCGCACTTTCCTCCACGGCAGTAATGTCTCAAACAGTCTACTATTTGATCGTTCCCTGGATGACCAGTAGTAGTTTCCGATGAACATCTGGAGGCATTCTGTAATCTGTGGACTATCAGTGTTGATGAAACACAGAAATTGCATCGGGATTGAATACAACAGTCACCATGCGCACATTCCTCCACGGGAGTAATGTTTGAAACAGTGTACGCTTTGATCGTTCCCTGGAACACCAGTAGTAGTTTCCGATGCTCATCTCGTGGCATTCTGTAATCTGTGGACTATCAGAGTGTTGATGAAACACAGCATTGCATCGAAATTGAATACAACAGTCAATATGCGCACTTTCTTCCATAGGAGTAATGTCTGAAACAGTCTATGCTTGGATCGTTCCCAGGAAGACCAGTAGTAGTTTCCGATGCACATCTCGTGGCATTCTGTAATCTGTGGACTATCAGAGTGTTGATGAAACACAGAAATTGCATCGGGATTGAATACAACAGTCACCATGCGCACATTCCTCCATAAAAGTAATGTCTCAAAGAATCTACGCTTTGATCGTTCCCTGGAAGTCCAGTAGTAGTTTCCGATGCATATCTGGTGATATTCTGTAATCTGTGGACTATCAGAGTGTTGATGAAGCACAGAAATTGCATCAGGATTGATCACAACAGTCACCATCCGCACTTTCCTCCATGGGAGTAATGTCCCTAACTGTCTGCGCTTTGATCGTTCACTGGAAGACCAGTAGTAGTTTCCGATGCACATCTGGAGGCTTTCCGTCATCTGTGGACCATCAGAGTGTTGATGAAACACAGAAATTGCATCGCGATTGAATACAAGTCACCATGCGCACTTACCTTTATGGGAGTAATGTCTCAAACAGTCTACGCTTTGATAGTTCCCTGGAAGACCAGTAGTAGTTTCCGATGCACATCTGGAGACAATCTGTAATCTGTGGAATATCAGAGTGTTGATGAAACACAGAAATTTCATGGGGATTGAATACAACAGTCACCATCCGCACTTTCCTCCATGGGAGTAATGTCTCAAAGAGTCTACGCTTTGATCGTTCCTTGAAAGACCAGTAGTAGTTTCCGATGCCCATCTGGAGACATTCTGTAATCTGTGGACTATCAGAGTGTTGATGAAACACAGAAATTGCATCGGGATTGAATACAACAGTCACCATGCGCACATTCCTCCATAAAGTAATGTCTCAAACAGTCTACGTTTTGATCGTTCCCTGGAAGACCAGTAGTAGTTTCCGATTAACATCTGGAGGCATTCTGTAATCTGTGGACTATCAGAGTGTTGATGAAACACAGAAATTTCATCGGGATTGAATACAACAGTCACCATCCGAACTTTCCTCCGTATGAGTAATGTCCCTAACAGTCTACGCTTTGGTCGTTCCCTGGAAGACCAGTAGTAGTTTCCGATGCACATCTGGAGGCTTTGCGTTATCTGTGGACTATCAGAGTTTTGATGAAACACAGAAACTGCATCGGGATTGAATACTACAGTCACCATGCATTTTCTCTCCATGGGAGGAATGTCTCAAACAGTCCACGCTTTGATCGTTCCCTGAAAGACCAGTAGTAGTTTCCGATGCACATCTGGTGGCATTCTGCAATCTGTGGACTATCAGAGTGTTGATGAAACACTTTAATTGAATCGGGATTGAATACAACAGTCACCATACGCACATTCCTCCACGGGAGTAATGAATACAACGGTCAACATGCGCACTTTCCTCCACGGGAGGTATGTCTCTAACAGTCTACGCTTTGATCGTTCCCTGGAACCAGTAGTAGTTTCCGATGCACATCTGGAGGTATTCTGTAATCTGTGGATTATCAGAGTGTTGGTGAAACACAGAAATGGCATCGGGATTGAATACAACAGTCACGATGCGCACATTCCTCCACGGGAGTAATGAATACAACGGTCAACATGCGCACTTTCCTCCACGGTAGGTATGTCTCTAACAGTCTACGCTTTGATCGTTCCCTGGAAGACCAGTAGTAGTTTGCGATGCACATATGGTGGCATTCTGTAATGCGTAGACTATCAGAGTGTTGATGAAACACAGTAATTGCATCGGGATTGAATACAACAGTCACCATGCGCACTTTCCTCCATGGGAGTAATGTCTCTAACAGTCTACGCTTTGATCGTTCCCTGGAAGACCAGTAGTACTTTCCGATGCACATCTGGAGGCTTACTGTAATCTGTGGACTATCAGAGTGTTGATGAAACACAGAAATTCTATCGGGATTGAATACAACAGTCTCCATGCGCTGTTTCCACCATGGGAGTAATGTCTCAAACAGTCTACGCTTTGATCGTTCCCTGGAAGACCAGTAGTAGTTTCCGATGCACATCTGGTGGCATTCTGTAATCTGTGGACTATCAGAGTGTTGATGAAACACAGAAATTGCATCGGGATTGAATACAACAATCACCATGAGCACTTTCCTCCACGGGAGGTATGTCTCAAACAGTCTAAGCCTTGATCGTTCCCTGCAAGACCAGTAGTAGTTTCCGATGCACATCTGGTGGCATTCTGTAATCTGTGGACTATCAGGGTGTTGATGAAACACTGAAATTGCATCGGGATTGAATACAACTGTCACCATCCGCACTTTCCTCCATGGGAGTAATGTCTCAAACAGTCTACCCTTGGATCGTTCCCAGGAATACCAGTAGTAGTTTCCGATGCACATCTCGTGGCATTCTGTAATCTGTGGACTATCAGAGTGTTGATGAAACACAGAAAATGCATCGGGATTGAATACATCAGTCACCATGCGCACTTTCCTCCATGGGAGTAACTCTCAAACAGTCTACGCTTTGATCGTTCCCTGGAAGACCAGTAGTAGTTTCCGATGCACATTTGGTAGAATATTGTAATCTGTGGACTATCAGAGTGATGATGAAACACAGAACTTTCATCCAGATTAAATACAACTGTCACCATGCGCTTCATTCCTCCACGGGAGTAATGTCTCAAACAAACTACGCCTTTGATCGTTCCCTGGAAGACCAGTAGTAGTTTGCGATGCACATATGGTGGCATTCTGTAATGCGTAGACTATCAGAGTGTTGATGAAACACAGTAATTGCATCGGGATTGAAGACAACAGTCACCATGCGCACTTTCCACCATGGGAGTAATGTCCCAAACAGTCTACGGTTTGATCGTTCCCTGGAAGACCAGTAGTAGTTTCTGATGCACATCGGGAGGCATTCTGTAATCTGTGGACTATCAGAGTGTTGATGAAACACAGAAATTGCATCGGGATTGAATACTACATTCACCATGCGCACTTTCTTCCATGGGAGTAATGTCTCAAACAGTCTACGATTTGATCGTTCCCTGGAAGACCATTAGTAGTTTCCGATGCACATCTGGAGGCATTCCATAATCTGTGAACTATCAGAGTATGGATGAAACACAGTAATTGCATCGGGATTGAAGACAACAGTCAATATGCGCACTTTCCACCATGGGAGTAATGTCTCTAACAGTCTACGCTTTGATCGTTCCCTGGAAGACCAGTAGTAGCTTCCGATTAACATCTGGAGGTATTCTGTAATCTGTGGACTATCAGAGTGTTGATGAAACACAGAAATTGCATTGGGATTGAAGACAACAGTCACCATGCGCACTTTCCACCATGGGAGTAATGTCCCAAACAGTCTACGCTTTGATCGTTCCCTGGAAGACCAGTAGTAGCTTCCGATTAACATCTGGAGGTATTCTGTAATCTGTGGACTCTCAGAGTGTTGATGAAACACAGAAACTGCATCGGGATTGAATACAACAATCACCATGCGCACTTTCCTCCATGGGAGGTATGTCTCAAACAGTCTACGCTTTGATCGTTCCCTGGAAGACCAGTAGTAGTTTCTGATGCACATTTGGTGGCATTCTGTAATCTGTGGACTATCAGAGTGTTGATGAAACACAGAAATTGCATCGTGATTGAATACAACAGTCACCATCGACACTTTCCTCCATGGGAGTAATGTCTGAAATAGTCTACGCTTGGATCGTTCCCTTATCATTTAGCTACAAAATAGCAGGTCAGCAACTGGAAGTAGTTAATTCCATAAATTATCTGGGAGTACTCATTAGGAGTGATTTAAAATGGAATGATCATATAAAGTTGATCGTAGGTAAAGCAGATGCCAGACTGAGATTCATTGGAAGAATCTTAAGGAAATGCAATCCGACAACAAAGGAAGTAGGTTACATTACGCTTGTTCGCCCAATGCTTGAATACTGCTCAGCAGTGTTTGATCCGCACCAGGTAGGGTTGATAGAAGAGATAGAGAAGATCCAACAGAGAGCAGCGCGCTTCGTTACAGGATCATTTAGTAATTGCGAAAGCGTTACGGAGATGATAGGTAAACTCCAGTGGAAGACTCTGCAGGAGAGACGCTCAGTAGCTCGGTACGGGCTTTTGTTAAAGTTTCAAGAACATACCTTCACCGAAGAGTCAAGCAGTATATTGCTCCCTCCTACGTATATCTCGCGAAGAGACCATGAGGATAAAATCAGAGAGATTAGAGCCCACACAGAAGCATACCGACAATCCTTCTTTCCACGTACAGTACGAGACTGGAATAGAAGGGAGAACCGATAGAGGTACTCAGGGTACCCTCCGCCACACACCGTCAGGTGGCTTGCGGAGTATGGATGTAGATGTAGAAGTAGATGTAGTAGTTTCCGATGCACATCTCGTGGCATTCTGTAATCTGTGGACTATCAGAGTGTTGATGAAACACAGAAAATGCATCGGGATTGAATACAACAGTCACCATGCGCACTTTCCTCCATGGGAGTAACTCTCAAACAGTCTACGCTTTGATCGTTCCCTGGAAGACCAGTAGTAGTTTCCGAATCACATCTGGTAGCATTCTGTAATCTGTGGACTATCAGAGTGTTGATGAAACACAGAAATTTCATTCGGATTAAATACAACAGTCACCATGCGCACTTTCCTCCATGGGAGTAATTCTCAAACAGTCTACGCTTTGATCGTTCCCTCGAAGACCAGTAGTAGTTTCCCATGCACATCGTGAGGCATTCTGTAATCTGTGGACTATCAGAGTGTTGATGAAACACAGAAATTGCATCAGGATTGAATACTACATTCACCATGCGCACTTTCCTCCATGGGAGTAATGTCTCAAACAGTCTACGCTTTGATCGTTCCCTGGAAGACCATTAGTAGTTTCCGATGCTCATCTGGAGGCATTCTGTAATCTGTGGAGTATCAGAGTGTTGATGAAACACAGAAATTGCATCGGGATTGAATACAACAGTCACCATGCGCGTTTTCCTCCATGGGAGTAATTCTCAAACAGTCTACGCTTTGATCGTTCCCTGAAGACCAGTGGTAGTTTCCGATGCACATCTGGTGGCATTCTGTAATCTGTGGACTATCAGAGTGTTGATGAAACACAGAAATTTCTTCCGGATTGAATACAACAGTCCCCATGCGCACTTTCCTCCATGGGAGTAATTCTCAAACAGTCTACGCTTTGATCGTTCCATGGAAGACCAGTAGTAGTTTCCGATGCACATCTGGATGCTTTCCGTAATCTGTGGACTATCAGAGTGTTGATGAAACACAGAAATTGCATCGGGATTGAATACAACAGTCACCATGCGCACTTTCCTCCATGGGAGTAATGTCTCAAACAGTCTACGCTTTGATCGTTCCCTGGAAGACCAGTAGTAGCTTCCGATTAACATCTGGAGGTATTCTGTAATCTGTGGACTATCAGAGTGTTGATGAAACACAGAAATTGCATCGGGATTGAAGACAACAGTCACCATGCGCACTTTCCGCCGTGGGAGTAATGTCCCAAACAGTCTACGCTTTGATCGTGCCCTGGAAGACCAGTAGTTGTTTCCGATGCACATCGGGAGGCATTCTGTAATCTGTGGACTATCAGAGTGTTGATGAAACACAGAAATTGCATCAGGATTGAATACTACAGTCACCATGCGCACTTTCCTCCATGGGAGTAATGTCTCAAACAGTCTACGCTTTGATCGTTCCCTGGAAGACCATTAGTAGTTTCCGATGCACATCGTGAGGCATTCTGTAATCTGTGGAGTATCAGAGTGTTGATGAAACACAGAAATTGCATCGGGATTGAATACAACAGTCACCATGCGCATTTTCCTCCATGGGAGTAATTCTCAAACAGTCTACGCTTTGATCGTTCCCTGGAAGACCAGTAGTAGTTTGCGATGCACACATGGTGGTATTCTGTAATGCGTAGACTATCAGAGAGTTGATGAAACACAGTAATTGCATCGGGATTCAATACAACAGTCACCATGCGCACTTTCCTCCATGGGAGTAATGTCTCTAACAGTCTGCGCTTCGATCGTTCCCTGGAAGACCAGTAGTATTTTCCGTTGCACATCTGGAGGCTTTCTGTAATCTGTGGACTATCAGAGTGTTGATGAAACACAGAAATTGCTTCGGGATTGAATACAACAGTCTCCATGCGCAGTTTCCTCCATGGGAGTAATGTCTCAACAGTCTACGCTTTGATCGTTCCCTGGAAGACCAGTAGTAGTTTCCGATGCACATCTGGATGCTTTCCGTAATCTGTGGACTATCAGAGTGTTGATGAAACACAGAAATTGCATCGGGATTGAACACAACAGTCACCATGCGCACTTTCCTCCATGGGAGTAGTGTCTCAAACAGTCTACGCTTTGATCGTTCCCTGGAAGACCAGTAGTAGCTTCCGATTAACATCTGGAGGCATTCTGTAATCTGTGGAGTATCAGAGTGTTGATGAAACACAGAAATTGCATCGGGATTGAATACAACAGTCACCATGCGCGTTTTCCTCCATGGGAGTAATTCTCAAACAGTCTACGCTTTGATCGTTCCCTGGAAGACCAGTAGTAGTTTCTGATGCACATCTGGTGGCATTCTGTAACCTGTGGACTATCAGAGTGTTGATGAAACACAGAAATTGCATCGGGATTGAATACAACAGTCACCATCCACACTTTCCTCCATGGGAGTAATGTCTGAAACAGTCTACGCTTGGATCGTTCCCTTATCATTTAGCTACAAAATAGCAGGTCAGCAACTGGAAGTAGTTAATTCCATAAATTATCTGGGAGTACTCATTAGGAGTGATTTAAAATGGAATGATCAAATAAAGTTGATCGTCGGTAAAGCAGATGCCAGACTGAGATTCATTGGAAGAATCTTAAGGAAATGCAATCCGACAACAAAAGAAGTAGGTTACAGTACGCTTGTTCGCCCAATGCTTGAATACTGCTCAGCAGTGTTTGATCCGCACCAGGTAGGGTTGATAGAAGAAATAGAGAAGATCCAACGGAGAGCAGCGCCCCTCGTTACAGGATCATTTAGTAATTGCGAAAGCGTTACGGAGATGATAGATAAACTCCAGTGGAAGACTCTGCAGTAGAGACGCTCAGTAGCTCGGTACGGGCTTTTGTTAAAGTTTCGAGAACATACCTTCACCGAATAGTCAAGCAGTATATTGCTCCCTCCTACGTATACCTCGTGAAGAGACCATGAGGATAAAATCACAGAGATTAGAGCCCACACAGAAGCATACCGACAATCCTTCTTTCCACGTACAATACGAGACTAGAATAGAAGGGAGAACCGATAGAGGTACTCAGGGTACCCTTCGCCACACACCGTCAGGTGGCTTGCGGAGTATGGATGTAGAAGTAGATGTAGATGTAGTAGTTTCCGAAGCACATGTCGTGGCTTTCTGTAATCTGTGGACTATCAGAGTGTTGATGAAACACAGAAAATGCATCGAGGTTGAATACAACAGTCACCATGCGCACTTTCCTCCATGGGAGTAACTCTCAAACAGTCTACGCTTTGATCGTTCCCTGGAAGACCAGTAGTAGTTTCCGAATCACATCTGGTAGCATTCTGTAATCTGTGGACTATCAGAGTGTTGATGAAACAGAGAAATTTCTTCCGGATTGAATACAACAGTCACCATGCGCACTTTCCTCCATGGGAGTAATTCTCCAACAGCCTACGCTTTGATCGTTCCCTGGAAGACCAGTAGTAGTTTCCGATGCACATCTGGTGGCATTCTGTAATCTGTGGACAATCAGAGTGTTGATGAAACACAGAAATTGCATCGGGATTGAAAACAACAATCTCCATGCGCACTTTCCTCAACGGGAGGTATGTCTCAAACAGTCTACGCTTTGATCGTTCCCTGGAAGACCAGTAGTAGTTTCCGATGCACATCTGGTGGCATTCTGTAATCTGTGGACTATCAGAGTGTTGATGAAAATCAGAAATTGCATCGGGATTGAATACAACAGTCACCATCCGCACATTACTCCATGGGAGTAATGTCTGAAACAGTCTACGCTTGGATCGTTCCCAGGAAGACCAGTAGTAGTTTCCGATGCACATCTCGTGGCATTCTGTAATCTGTGGACTATCAGAGTGTTAATGAAACACAGAAAATGCATCGGGATTGAATACAACAGTCACCATGCGCACTTTCCTCCATGGGAGTAAATCTCAAACAGACTACGATTTGATCGTTCCCTGGAAGACCAGTAGTAGTTTCCGATGCACATCTGGTAGCATTCTGTAATCTGAGGACTATCAGAGTGTTGATGAAACACAGAAATTTCATCCGGATTGAATACAACAGTCACCATGCGCACATTCCTCCACGGGAGGTATGTCTCAAACAGTCTACGCTTTGATCGTTCCCTGGAAGACCAGTAGTAGTTCCCGATGCACATCTGGTGGCATTCTGTAATCTGTAGACTATCAGAGTGCTGATGAAACACAGAAATTGCATCGGGGTTGAATACAACAGTCACCATGCGCACTTTCCTCCATGCTAGTAATGTCTCTAACAGTTGTCACTTTGATCGTTCCCTGGAAGACCAGTAGTAGTTTCCGACGCACATCTGGGAGCTTTCTGCGATCTGTGGACTATCAGAGTGTTGATGAAACGCAGAAATTGCATCGGGATTGAATACAACAGTCACCATGCCCACTTTCCTCCATGGGAGTAATTCTCGAACAGTCTATGCTTTGATCGTTCCCTGGAAGACCAGTAGTAGTTTCCGATGCACATCTGGTGGCATTCTGTAATCTGTGGACTATCAGAGTGTTGATGAAACACAGAAATGGCTTCGGGATTGAACACAACAGTCACCATCCGCACTTTCCTCCATGGGAGTAATGTCTGAAACAGTCTACGTTTTGATCGTTCCCTGGAAGACCAGTAGTAGTTTCCGATGCACATCTCGTGGCATTCTGTAATCTGTGGACTATCACAGTGTTGATGAAACACAGAAAATGCATCGCGATTGAATACAACAGTCACCATGCGCACTTTCCTCCATGCGAGTAATGTCTCAAAGAGTTTACGCTTTGATCGTTTTCTGGAAGACCAGTAGTAGTTTCCGATGCACATCTGGAGGCATTCTGTAATCTGTGGACTATTAGAGTGTTGATGAAACACAGAAATTGCATCGGGATTGAATACAATAGTCACCATGCGCACTTTCCTCCACGGGAGTAATGTCTCAAACAATCTACGCCTTTGATCGTTCCCTGGAAGACCAGTAGTAGTTTGCGATGCACATATGGTGGTATTCTGTAATGCGTAGACTATCAGAGAGTTGATGAAACACAGTAATTGCATCGGGATTCAATACAACAGTCACCATGCGCACTTTCCTCCATGGGAGTAATGTCTCTAACAGTCTGCGCTTCGATCGTTCCCTGGAAGACCAGTAGTATTTTCCGTTGCACATCTGGAGGCTTTCTGTAATCTGTGGACTATCAGAGTGTTGATGAAACACAGAAATTGCTTCGGGATTGAATACAACAGTCTCCATGCGCAGTTTCCTCCATGGGAGTAATGTCTCAACAGTCTACGCTTTGATCGTTCCCTGGAAGACCAGTAGTAGTTTCCGATGCACATCTGGATGCTTTCCGTAATCTGTGGACTATCAGAGTGTTGATGAAACACAGAAATTGCATCGGGATTGAACACAACAGTCACCATGCGCAATTTCCTCCATGGGAGTGTCTCAAAGAGTCTACGCTTTGATCGTTCCCTGGAAGACCAGTAGTAGCTTCCGATTAACATCTGGAGGTATTCTGTAATCTGTGGACTATCAGAGTGTTGATGAAACACAGAAATTGCATCGGGATTGAAGACAACAGTCACCATGCGCACTTTCCACCATGGGAGTAATGTCTCAAACAGTCTACGTTTTGATCGTTCCCTGGAAGACCAGTAGTAGTTTCCGATGCACATCTGGATGCTTTCCGTAATCTGTGGACTGTCAGAGTGTTGATGAAACACAGAAATTGCATCGGGATTGAATACAACAGTCACCATGCGCACTTTCCTCCATGGGAGTAATGTCCCAAACAGCCTACGCTTTGATCGTTCCCTGGAAGACCAGTAGTAGCTTCCGATTAACATCTGGAGGTATTCTGTAATCTGTGGACTATCAGAGTGTTGATGAAACACAGAAATTGCATCGGGATTGAAGACAACAATCACCAAGCGCACTTTCCGCCATGGGAGTAATGTCCCAAACATTCTATGCTTTGATCGTGCCCTGGAAGACCAGTAGTTGTTTCCGATGCACATCGGGAGGCATTCTGTAATCTGTGGACTATCAGAGTGTTGATGAAACACAGAAATTGCATCAGGATTGAATACTACATTCACCATGCGCACTTTCCTCCATGGGAGTAATGTCTCAAACAGTCTACGCTTTGATCGTTCCCTGGAAGACCATTAGTAGTTTCCGATGCTTATCTGGAGGCATTCTGTAATCTGTGGAGTATCAGAGTGTTGATGAAACACAGAAATTGAATCGGGATTGAATACAACAGTCACCATGCGCATTTTCCTCCATGGGAGTAATTCTCAAACAGTCTACGCTTCGATCGTTCCCTGGAAGACCAGTAGAAGTTTCCGATGCACATCTGGCGGCATTCTGTAATCTGTGGACTATCAGAGTGTTGATGAAACATAGAAACTGCATCGGGATTGAATACAACAATCACCATGCGCACTTTCCTCCACGGGAGGTATGTCTCAAACAGTCTACGCTTTGATCATTCCCTGTATGACCAGTAGTAGTTTCAAATGCACATCTGGTGGCATTCTGTAATCTGTGGACTAACAGAGTGTTGATGAAACACAGAAATTGCATCGGGATTGAATACAACAGTCACCATCCGCACTTTCCTCTATGGGAGTAATGTCTGAAACAGTCTACGCTTGGATCGTTCCCTTATCATTTAGCTACAAAATAGCAGGTCAGCAACTGGAAGTAGTTAATTCCATAAATTATCTGGGAGTACTCATTAGGAGTGATTTAGAATGGAATGATCATATAAAGTTGATCGTCGGTAAAGCAGATGCCAGACTGAGATTCATTGGAAGAATCTTAAGGAAATGCAATCCGACAACAAAGGAAGTTGGTTACAGTACGCTTGTTCGCCCAATGCTTGAATACTGCTCAGCAGTGTGGGATCCGCACCAGGTAGGGTTGATAGAAGAGATAGAGAAGATCCAACGGAGAGCCGCGCTTCGTTACAGGATCATTTAGTAATTGCGAAAGCGTTACGGAGATGATAGATAAACTCCAGTGGTGACGCTGCAGGAGAGACGCTAAGTAGCTCGGTACGGGCTTTTGTTAAAGTTTCGGGAACATACCTTCACCGAATAGTCAAGCAGTATATTGCTCCCTCCTACGTATACCTCGCGAAGAGACCATGAGGATAAAATCAGAGAGATTAGAGCCCACACAGAAGCATACCGACAATCCTTCTTTCCACGTACAATACGAGACTGGAATAGAAGGGAGAACCGATAGAGGTACTCAGGGTACCCTCCGCCACACACCGTCAGGTGGCTTGCGGAGTATGGATGTAGATGTAGATGTAGATGTAGTAGTTTCCGATGCACATCTCGTGGCATTCTGTAATCTGTGGACTATCAGAGTGTTGATGAAACACAGAAAATGCATCGGGATTGAATACAACAGTCATCATGCGCACTTTCCTCCATGGGAGTAACTCTCAAACAGTCTACGCTTTGATCGTTCCCTGGAAGACCAGTAGTGGTTTCCGAATCACATCTGGTGGCATTCTGTAATCTGTGGACTATCAGAGTGTTGATGAAAATCAGAAATTGCATCGGGATTGAATACAACAGTCACCATGCGCACTTTACTCCATGGGAGTAATGTCTGAAACAGTCTACGCTTTGATCGTTCCCAGGAAGACCAGTAGTAATTTCCGATGCACATCTCGTGGCATTATGTAATCTGTGGACTATCAGAGTGTTGATGAAACACAGAAATTGCATCGGGGTTGAATACAACAGTCACCATGCGCACTTTCCTCCATGCTAGTAATGTCTATAACAGTTGTCGCTTTGATCGTTCCCTGGAAGACCAGTAGTAGTTTCCGACGCACATCTGGAGGCTTTCTGTGATCTGTGGACTATCAGAGTGTTGATGAAACACAGAAATTGCATCGGGATTGAATACAACAGTCACCATGCGCACTTTCCTCCATGGGAGTAATTCTCAAACAGTCTATGCTTTGATCGTTCCCTGGAAGACCAGTAGTAGTTTCCGATGCACATCTGGTGGCATTCTGTAATCTGTGGACTATCAGAGTGTTGATGAAACACAGAAATTGCATCGGGATTGAACACAACAGTCACCATCCGCACTTTCCTCCATGTGGGTAATGTCTGAAACAGTCTACGTTTTGATCGTTCCCTGGAAGACCAGTAGTAGTTTCCGATGCACATCTCGTGGGATTCTGTAATCTGTGGACTATCAGAGTGTTGATGAAACACAGAAAATGCATCGCGATTGAATACAAGAGTCACCATGCGCACTTTCCTCCATGGGAGTAATGTCTCAAAGAGTTTACGCTTTGATCGTTTTCTGGAAGACCAGTAGTAGTTTCCGATGCACATCTGGAGGCATTCTGTAATCTGTGGACTATCAGAGTGTTGATGAAACACAGAAATTTCATCCGGAATGAATACAACAGTCACCATGCGCACTTTCCTTCATGGGAGTAATTCTCAAACAGTCTATGCTTTGATCGTTCCCTGGAAGACCAGTAGTAGTTTCCGATGCACATCTGGTGGCATTCTGTAATCTGTGGACTATCAGAGAGTTGATGAAACACAGAAATTGCATCGGGAATGAATACAACAGTCACCAGGCGCACGTTCCTCCACGGGAGGTATGTCTCTAACAGTCTACGCTTTGATCGTTCCCTGGAAGACCAGTAGTAGTTTCCGATGCACATCTGGTGGCATTCTGTAATCTGTGGACTATCAGAGTGTTGATGAAACACAGAAATTGCATCGGGATTGAACACAACAGTCACCATCTGCACTTTCCTCCATGGGAGTAATGTCTGAAACAGTCTATGCTTGGATCGTTCCCTTATCATTTAGCTACAAAATAGCAGGTCAGCAGCTGGAAGTAGTTAATTCCATAACTTATCTGGGAGTACTCATTAATAGTGATTTAAAATGGAATGATCATATAAAGTTGATCGTCGGTAAAGCAGATGCCAGACTGAGATTCATTGGAAGAATCTTAAGGAAATGCAATCCGACAACAAAGGAAGTAGGTTACAGTACGCTTGTTCGCCCAATGCATGAATACTGCTCAGCAGTGTGGGATCCGGACCAGTTAGGGTTGATAGAAGAGATAGAGAAGATCCAACGGAGAGCAGCGCGCTTCGTTACAGGATCATTTAGTAATTGCGAAAGCGTTACGGAGATGATAGATAAACTCCAGTGGAAGACTCTGCAGGAGAGACGCTCAGTAGCTCGGTACGGGCTTTTGTTAAAGTGTCGAGAAC
Organism: Schistocerca gregaria; assembly: GCF_023897955.1. Taxonomy (NCBI): domain Eukaryota; kingdom Metazoa; phylum Arthropoda; class Insecta; order Orthoptera; family Acrididae; genus Schistocerca; species Schistocerca gregaria. Next base: position 2,376 of record NW_026063047.1, on the reverse strand, counting down.
ATACCTTCACCGAATAGTCAAGCAGTATATTGCTCCCTCCTACGTATACCTCGCGAAAAAACCATGAGGATAAAATCAGAGAGATTAGAGCCCACACAGAAGCATACCGACAATCCTTCTTTCCACGTACAATACGACACTGGAATAGAAGGGAGAACCGATAGAGGTACTCAGGGTACCCTCCGCCACACACCGTCAGGTGGCTTGCGGAGTATGGATGTAGATGTAGATGTAGATGTAGTAGTTTCCGATGCACATCTCGTGGCATTCTGTAATCTGTGGACTATCAGAGTGTTGATGAAACACAGAAATTGCATCGGGATTGAATACAACAATCACCATGCGCACTTTCCTCCACGGGAGGTATGTCTCAAACAGTCTACGCTTTGATCGTTCCCTGGAAGACCAGTAGTAGTTTCCGATGCACATCTGGTGGCATTCTGTAATCTGTGGACTATCAGAGTGTTGATGAATATCAGAAATTACATCGGGATTAAATACAACAGTCACCATCCGCACTTTACTCCATAGGAGTAATGTCTGAAACAGTCTACGCTTGGATCGTTCCCAGGAAGACCAGTAGTAGTTTCCGATGCACATCTGGTGGCATTCTGTAATCTGTAGACTATCAGAGTGTTGATGAAACACAGAAATTGCATCGGGGTTGAATACAACAGTCACCATGCGCACTTTCCTCCATGCTAGTAATGTCTCTAACAGTTGTCGCTTTGATCGTTCCCTGGAAGACCAGTAGTAGTTTCCGACGCACATCTGGAGGCTTTCTGTGATCTGTGGACTATCAGAGTGTTGATGAAAAACAGAAATTGCATCGGGATTGAATACAACAGTCATTATGCGCACTTTCCTCCATGGGAGTAATTCTCAAACAGTCTATGCTTTGATCGTTCCCTGGAAGACCATTAGTAGTTTCCGATGCACATCTGGTGGCATTCTGTAATCTGTGGACTATCAGAGTGTTGATGAAACACAGAAATTGCATCGGGAATGAATACAACAGTCAACATGTGCACGTTCCTCCACGGGAGGTATGTCTCTAACAGTCTACGCTTTGATCGTTCCCTGGAAGACCAGTAGTAGTTTCCGATGCCCATCTGGTGGCATTCTGTAATCTGTGGACTATCAGAGTGTTGATGAAACACAGAAATTGCTTCAGGATTGAACACAACAGTCACCATCCGCACTTTCCTCCATGGGAGTAATGTCTCAAACAGTCTACGTTTTGATCGTTCGCTGGAAGACCAGTAGTAGTTTCCGATGCACATCTCGTGGCATTCAGTAATCTGTGGACTATCAGAGTGTTGATGAAACACAGAAAATGCATCGCGATTGAATACAACAGTCACCATGCGCACTTTCCTCCATGGGAGTAATGTCTCAAAGAGTTTACTCTTTGATCGTTTTCTGGAAGACCAGTAGTAGTTTCCGATGCACATCTGGAGGCATTCTGTAATCTGTGGATTATTAGAGTGTTGATGAAACACAGAAATTGCATCGGGATTGAGTACAATAGTCACCATGCGCACTTTCCTCCACGGGAGTAATGTCTCAAACAATCTACGCCTTTGATCGTTCCCTGGAAGACCAGTAGTAGTTTGCGATGCACATATGGTGGCATTCTGTAATGCGTAGACTATCAGAGAGTTGATGAAAAACAGTAATTGCATCGGGATTCAATACAACAGTCACCATGCGCACTTTCCTCCATGGGAGTAATGTCTCTAACAGTCTGCGCTTTGATCGTTCCCTGGAAGACCAGTAGTATTTTCCGTTGCACATCTGGAGGCTTCCTGTAATCTGTGGACTAGCAGAGTGTTGATGAAACACAGAAATTGCTCGGGATTGAATACAACAGTCTCCATGCGCAGTTTCCTCCATGAGAGTAATGTCTCAAACAGTCTACGCTTTGATCGTTCCCTGGAAGACCAGTAGTAGTTTCCGATGCACATCTGGATGCTTTCCGTAATCTGTGGAATATCAGAGTGTTGATGAAACACAGAAATTGCATCGGGATTGAATACAACAGTCACCATGCGCACTTTCCTCCATGGGAGTAGTGTCTCAAACAGTCTACGCTTTGATCGTTCCCTGGAAGACCAGTAGTAGCTTCCGATTAACATCTGGAGGTATTCTGTAATCTGTGGACTACCAGAGTGTTGACGAAACACAGAAATTCCATCGGGATTGAAGACAACAGTCACCATGCGCACTTTCCACCATGGGAGTAATGTCCCAAACAGTCTACGCTTTGATCGTTCCCTGGAAGACCAGTAGTTGTTTCCGATGCACATCGGGAGGCATTCTGTAATCTGTGGACTATCAGAGTGTTGATGTAACACAGAAATTGCATCGTGATTG
>NW_026063046.1:0-37841 GCF_023897955.1 Schistocerca gregaria | reverse complement strand
AGGCATTCTGCAATCTGTGGACTATCAGAGTGTTGATGAAACACAGAAATTGCATCGGGATTGAAGACAACAGTCTTCATGCGCACTTCCCACCATGGGAGTAATGTCCCAAACAGTCTACGCTTTGATCGTTCCCTGGAAGACCAGTAGTTGTTTCCGATGCACATCGGAAGGCATTCTGTAATCTGTGGACTATCAGAGTGTTGATGAAACACAGAAATTGCATCGGGATTGAATACTACATTCACCATGCGAACTTTCCTCCACGGGAGTATTGTCTCAAACAGTCTACGCTTTGATCTTTCCCTGGAAGACCATTAGTAGTTTCCGATGCATATCTGGAGGCATTCTGTAATCTGTGGAGTATCAGAGTGTTGATGAAACACAGAAATTTCATCCAGATTGAATACAATAGTCACCAGGCGCACTTTCCTCAATGGGAGTAATTCTCAAACTGTCTACGCTTTGATCGTTCCCTGGAAGACCAGTAGTAGTTTCCGATGCACATCTGGTGGTATTCTCTAATCTGTGGACTATCAGAGTGTTGATGAAACACAGAAATTGCATCGGGATTGAATACAACAGTCACCATCCGCACTTTCCTCCATGGGAGTAATGTCTGAAACAGTCTACGCTTGGATCGTTCCCAGGAAGACCAGTAGCAGTTTCCGATGCACATCTCGTGGCATTCTGTAATCTGTGGAGTATCAGAGTGTTGATAAAACACAGAAATTGCATCGGGATTGAATACAACAGTCACCATGCGCACTTTCCTCCATGGGAGTAATTCTCAAACAGTCTACGCTTTGATATTTCCCTGGAAGACCAGTAGTAGTTTCCGATGAACATCTGGTAGCATTCTGTAATCTGTGGACTATCAGAGTGTTGATGAAACACAGAAATTTCATCCGGATTGAATACAACAGTCACCATGCCCACTTTCCTCCATGGGAGTAATTCTCAAACAGTCTACGCTTTGTTCGTTCCCTGGAAGACCAGTAGTAGTTTCCGATGCACATCTGGTGGCATTCTGTAAACTGTGGACTATCAGAGTGTTGAAGAAACAAAGAAATTGCATCGGGATTGAATACAACAGTCACCATCCGCACTTTCCTCCATGGGAGTAATGTCTGAAACAGTCTACGCTGGGATCGTTCCCAGGATGACCAGTAGTAGTTTCAGATGCACATCTCGTGGCATTCTGTAATCTGTGGACTATCAGAGTGTTGATGAAACACAGAAAATGCATCGGGATTGAATACAACAGTCACCATGCGCACTTTCCTCCATGGGAGTAACTCTCAAACAGTCTTCGCTTTCATCGTTCCCTGGAAGACCAGTAGTAGTTTCCGATGCACATCTGGTAGCATTCTGTAATCTGTGGACCATCAGAGTGTTAATGAAACACAGAAATTTCATCCGGATTGAATACAACAGTCACCATGCGCACTTTCCTCCATGGGAGTAACTTTCAAAAAGTCTACGCTTTGATCGTTCCCTGGTTGACCATTAGTAGTTTACGATGCACATCTGGAGGCATTCTGTAATCTGTGGAGTATCAAAGTGTTGATGAAACACAGAAATTGCATTGGGATTGAATACAACTGTCACCATGCGCACTTTCCTCCATGGGAGTAATTCTCAAACAGTCTACGCTTTGATCGTTCCCTGGAAGACCAGTAGTAGTTTCCGATGCACATCTGGTGGCATTCTGTAATCTGTGGAGTATCAAAGTGTTGATGAAACACAGAAATTGCATCGGGATTGAGTACAACAGTCACCATGCTCACTTTACTCCATGGGAGTTATTCTCAAACAGTCTTCGCTTTGATCGTTCCCTGGAAGACCATTAGTAATTTCCGATGCACATCTGGAGGCATTCTGTAATCTGTGGATTATCAAAGTGTTGATGAAACACAGAAATTGCATCGGGATTGAATACAACAGTCACCATGCGCACTTTCCTCCATGGGAGTAATTCTCAAACAGTCTACGCTTTGATCGTTCCCTGGAAGACCAATAGTAGTTTCCGATGCACATCTGGTGGCATTCTGTAATCTGTGGACTATCAGAGTGTTGATGAAACACAGAAACTGCTTCGGGATTGAATACAACAATCACCATGTGCACTTTCCTCCACGGGAGGTATGTCTCAAACAGTCTACGCTTTGATCGTTCCCTGGAAGACCAGTAGTAGTTTCCGATGCACATCTGGTGGTATTCTCTAATTTGTGGACTATCAGAGTGTTGATGAAACACAGAAATTTCATCCGGATTTAATACAACAGTCACCATGCGCACATTCCTCCACGGGAGGTATGTCTCAAACAGTCTACGCTTTGATCGTTCCCTGGAAGACCATTAGTAGTTTCCGATGCACATCTGGAGGCATTCTGTAATCTGTGGAGAATCAAAGTGTTGATGAAACACAGATATTGTATCGGGATTGAATACAACAGTCACCATGCTCACTTTCCTCCATGGGAGTTATTCTCAAACAGTCTACGCTTTTATCGTTTCCTGAAAGAACAATAGTAGTTTCCGATGCAAATCTGGTGGCATTCTGTAATCCGTATACTATCAGTTTGTTGATGAAACACAGAAACTGCTTCGGGATTGTATACAACAATCACCATGCGCACTTTCCTCCATGGGAGGTATGTCTCAAACAGTCTATGCTTTGCTCGTTCCCTGGAAGACCAGTAGTAGTTTCCGATGCACATCTGGTGGTATTCTCTAATCTGTGGACTATCAGAGTGTTGATGAAACACAGAAATTGCATCGGGATTGAATACAACAGTCACCATCAGCACTTTCCTCCATGGGAGTAATATCTAAAACGGTCTACGCTTGGATCGTTCCCAGGAAGACCAGTAGCAGTTTCCGATGCACATCTAGTGGCATTCTGTAATCTGTGGAGTATCAGAGTGTTGATGAAACACAGAAATTGCATCGGGATTGAACACAACAGTCACCATGCGCACTTTCCTCCATGGGAGTAATTCTCAAACAGTCTACGCTTTGATCGTTCCCTGGAAGACCAGTAGTAGTTTCCGATGCACATCTGCTAGCATTCTGTAATCTGTGGACTATCAGAGTGTTGATGAAACACAGAAATTTCATCCGGATTGAATACAACAGTCACCATGCGCACATTCCTCCACGGGAGGTATGTCTCAAACAGTCTACGCTTTGATCGTTTCCTGGAAGACCATTAGTAATTTCCGATGCACATCTGGAGGCATTCTGTAATCTGTGGACTATCAGAGTGTTGATGAAACACAGAAACTGCTTCGGGATTGAATACAACAATCACCATGTGCACTTTCCTCCACGGGAGGTATGTCTCAAACAGTCTACGCTTTGATCGTTCCCTGGAAGACCAGTAGTAGTTTCCGATGCACATCTGGTGGTATTCTCTAATCTGTGGACTATCAGAGTGTTGATGAAACACAGAAACTGCATCGGGATAGAATACAACAGTCACCATGCGCACTTTCCTCCATGGGAGTAACTCTCATACAGTCTACGCTTTGATCGTTCCCTGGAAGACCAGTGGTAGTTTCCGATGCACATCTGGTAGCATTCTGTAATCTGTGGACTATCAGAGTGTTAATGAAACACAGAAATTTCATCCGGATTGAGTACAACAGTCACCATGCGCACTTTCCTCCTTGGTAGTAATTCTCAAACAGTCTACGCTTTGATCGTTCCCTGGAAGACCAGTAGTAGTTTCCGATGCACATCTGGCGGCATTCTGTAATCTGTGGACAATCAGAGTGTTGATGAAACACAGAAACTGCTTCGGGAATGAATACAACAATCACCATGCGCACTTTACTCCACGGGAGGTATGTCTCAAACAGTCTACGCTTTGATCGTTCCCTGGAAGACCAGTAGTAGTTTCCGATGCACATCTGGTCGTATTCTCTAATCTGTGGACTATCAGAGTGTTGATGAAACACAGAAATTGCATCGGGATTGAATACAACAGTCCTCACCCGCACTTTCCTCCATGGGAGTAATGTCTGAAACAGTCTACGCTTGGATCGTTCCCAGGATGACCAGTAGCAGTTTCCGATGCACGTCTCGTGGCATTCTGTAATCTGTGGAGTATCAGAGTGTTGATGAAACACAGAAATTGCATCGGGATTGAATACAACAGTCACCATGCGCACTTTCCTCCATGGGAGTAATTCTCAAACAGTCTACGCTTTGATCGTTCCCTGGAAGACCAGTAGTAGTTTCCGATGCACATCTGCTAGCATTCTGTAATCTGTGGACTATCAGAGTGTTGATGAAACACAGAAATTTCATCCGGATTGAATACAACAGTCACCATGTGCACCTTCCTCCATGGGAGTAATTCTCAAACAGTCTACGCTTTGATCGTTCCCTGGAAGACCAGTAGTAGTTTCCGATGCACATCTGGTGGCATTCTGTAATCTGTGGAGTATCAGAGTGTTGATGAAACAAAGAAATTGCATCGGGATTGAATACAACAGTCACCATCCGCACTTTCCTCCATGGGAGTAATGTCTGAAACAGTTACGATTGAATCGTTCCCAGGAAGACCAGTAGTAGTTTCCGATGCACATCTGGTGGTATTCTATAATCTGTGGACTATCAGAGTGTTGATGAAACACAGAAACTGCTTCGGGATTGAATACAACAATCACCATGCGCACTTTACTCTACGGGAGGTATGTCTCAAACAGTCTACGCTTTGATCGTTCCCTGGAAGACCAGTAGTAGATTCCGATGCACATCTGGTATCATTCTGTAATCTGTGGACTATCAGAGTGTTGATGAAACACAGAAATTTCATCCGGATTGAATACAACAGTCACCATGCGCACATTCCTCCACGGGAGGTGTGTCTCAAACAGTCTACGCTTTGATCGTTCCCTGGAAGACCATTAGTATTTTCCGATGCACATCTGGAGGCATTCTGTAATCTGTGGAGTATCAAAGTGTTGATGAAACACAGAAATTGCATCGGGATTGAATACAACAGTCACCATGCGCACTTTCCTACATGGGAGTAATTCTCAAACAGTCTACGCTTTGATCGTTCCCTGGAAGACCAATAGTAGTTTCCGATGCACATCTGGTGGCATTCTGTAATCTGTGGACTATCAGAGTGTTGATGAAACACAGAAACTGCTTCGGGATTGAATACAACAATCACCATGTGCACTTTCCTCCACGGGAGGTATGTCTCAAACAGTCTACGCTTTGATCGTTCCCTGGAAGACCAGTAGTAGTTTCCGATGCACATCTGGTGGTATTCTCTAATCTATGGACTATCAGAGTGTTGATGAAACACAGAAATTGCATCGGGATTGAATACAACAGTCACCATGCGCACTTTCCTCCATGGGAGTAACTCTCATACAGTCTACGATTTGATCGTTCCCTGGAAGACCAGTAGTAGTTTCCGATGCACATCTGCTAGCATTCTGTAATCTGTGGACTATCAGAGTGTTGATGAAACACAGAAATTTCATCCGGATTGAATACAACAGTCACCATGCGCACATTCCTCCACGGGAGGTATGTCTCAAACAGTCTACGCTTTGATCGTTCCCTGGAAGACCATTAGTAATATCCGATGCACATCTGGAGGCACTCTGTAATCTGTGGAGTATCAAAGTGTTGATGAAACACAGAAATTGCATCGGGATTGAATACAACAGTCACCATGCGCAATTTTCCTCCATGGGAGTAATTCTCAAACAGTCTACGCTTTGATCGTTCCCTGGAAGACCAATAGTAGTTTCCGATGCACATCTGGTGGCATTCTGTAATCTGTGGACTATCAGAGTGTTGATGAAACACAGAAACTGCTTCGGGATTGAATACAACAATCACCATGTGCACTTTACTCCACGGGAGGTATGTCTCAAACAGTCTACGCTTTGATCGTTCCCTGGAAGACCAGTAGTAGTTTCCGATGCACATCTGGTCGTATTCTCTAATCTGTGGACTATCAGAGTGTTGATGAAACACAGAAATTGCATCGGGATTGAATACAACAGCCACCACCCGCTCTTTCCTCCATGGGAGTAATGTCTGAAACAGTCTACGCTTGGATCGTTCCCAGGAAGACCAGTAGCAGTTTCCGATGCACATCTCGTGGCATTCTGTAATCTGTGGAGTATCAGAGTGATGATGAAACACAGAAATTGCATCGGGATTGAATACAACAGTCACCATGCGCACTTTCCTCCATGGGAGTAATTCTCAAACAGTCTACGCTTTGATCGTTCCCTGGAAGACCAGTAGTAGTTTCCGATGCACATCTGCTAGCATTCTGTAATCTGTGGACTATCAGAGTGTTGATGAAACACAGAAATTTCATCCGGATTGAATACAACAGTCACCATGTGCACCTTCCTCCATGGGAGTAATTCTCAAACAGTCTACGCTTTGATCGTTCCCTGGAAGACCAGTAGTAGTTTCCGATGCACATCTGGTGGCATTCTGTAATCTGTGGACTATCAGAGTGTTGATGAAACAAAGAAATTGCATCGGGATTGAATACAACAGTCACCATCCGCACTTTCCTCCATGGGAGTAATGTCTGAAACAGTCTACGCTTGGATCGTTCCCAGGAAGACCAGTAGTAGTTTCCGATGCACGTCTGGTAGCATTCTGTAATCTGTGGACTATCAGAGTGTTGATGAAACACAGAAATTTCATCCGGATTGTATACAACAGTCACCATGCGCACTTTCCTCCATGGGAGTAATTCTCAAACAGTCTACGCTTTGATCGTTCCCTGGAAGACCAGTAGTAGCTTCCGATGCACATCTGGTGGCATTCTGTAATCTGTGGGCTATCAGAGTGTTGATGAAACAAAGAAATTGCATCGGGATTGAATACAACAGTCACCATCCGCACTTTCCTATATGGGAGTAATGTCTGAAACAGTCTACGCTTGGATCGTTCCCAGGAAGACCAGTAGTAGTTTCCGATGCACATCTGGTTTTATTCTCTAATCTGTGGACTATCAGAGTGTTGATGAAACACAGAAACTGCTTCGGGATTGAATACAACAATCACCATGCGCACTTTACTCTACGGGAGGTATGTCTCAAACAGTCTACGCTTTGATCGTTCCCTGGAAGACCAGTAGTAGTTTCCGATGCACATCTGGTGGCATTCTGTAATCTGTGGACTATCAGAGTGTTGATGAAACAAAGAAATTGCATCGGGATTGAATACAACAGTCACCATCCGCACTTTCCTCCATGGGAGTAATGTCTGAAACAGTCTACGCTTGGATCGTTCCCAGGAAGACCAGTAGTAGTTTCCGATGCACGTCTGGTAGCATTCTGTAATCTGTGGACTATCAGAGTGTTGATGAAACACAGAAATTTCATCCGGATTGAATACAACAGTCACCATGCGCACATTCCTCCACGGGAGGTATGTCTCAAACAGTCTACGCTTTGATCGTTCCCTGGAAGACCATTAGTAATTTCCGATGCACATATGGAGGCATTCTGTAATCTGTGGAGTATCAAAGTGTTGATGAAACACAGAAATTGCATCGGGATTGAATACAACAGTCACCATCCGCACTTTCCTCCATGGGAGAAATGTCTGAAACAGTCTACGCTTGGATCGTTCCCAGGAAGACGAGTAGTAGTTTCCGATGCACATCTGGTGGCATTCTGTAATCTGTGGACTATCTGAGTGTTGATGAAACACAGAAACTGCTTCTTGATTGAATACAACAATCTCCATGCGCACTTTCCTCCACGGGACGTATGTCTCAAACAGTCGACGCTTTGATCGTTCCCTGGAAGACCAGTAGTAGTTTCGGATGCACATCTGGTGGTATTCTCTAATCTGTGGACTATCAGGGTGTTGATGAAACACAGAAATTGCATCGGGATTGAATACAACAGTCGCCATTCGCACTTTCCTCCATGGGAGTAACTCTCATACAGTCTACGCTTTGATCGTTCCCTGGAAGACCAGTAGTAGTTTCCGATGCACATCTGGTAGCATTCTGTAATCTGTGGACTATCAGAGTGTTGATAAAACACAGAAATTTCATCCGGATTGAATACAACAGTCACCATGCGCACTTTCCTCCTTGGGAGTAATTCTCAAACAGTGTACGCTTTGATCGTTCCCTGGAAGACCAGTAGTGGTTTCCGATGCACGTCTGGTAGCATTCTGAAATCTGTGGACTATCAGAGTGTTGATGAAACACAGAAATTTCATCCGGATTGAATACAACAGTCACCATGCGCACTTTCCTCCATGGGAGTAATTCTCAAACAGTCTACGCTTTGATCGTTCCCTGGAAGACCAGTAGTAGTTTCCGATGCACATCTGGTGGCATTCTGTAATCTGTGGACTATCAGAGTGTTGATGAAACAAAGAAATTGCATCGGGATTGAATACAACAGTCACCATCCGCACTTTCCTCCATGGGAGTAATGTCTGAAACAGTCTACGCTTGGATCGTTCCCAGGAAGACCAGTAGTAGTTTCCGATGCACATCTGGAGGCATTCTGTAATCTGTGGAGTATCAAAGTGTTGATGAAACACAGAAATTGCATCGGGATTGAATACAACAGTCACCATGCGCACTTTCCTCCACAGGATTAATGTCTCAAACAATCTACGCATTTGATCGTTCCCTGGAAGACCAGTAGTAGTTTCCGATGCACATCTGGATGCTTTCCGTAATCTGTGGACTATCAGAGTGTTGATGAAACACAGAAATTGCATCGGGATTGAAGACAACAGTCACCATGCGCACTTTCCACCGTGGGAGTAGTTCTCAAACTTTCTACGATTTGATCGTTCCCTGGAAGACCAGTAGTAGTTTCCGATGCACATCTGGTGGCATTCTGTAATCTGTGGACTATCAGAGTGTTGATGAAACAAAGAAATTGCATCGGGATTGAATACAACAGTCACCATCCGCACTTTCCTCCATGGGAGTAATGTCTGAAACAGTCTACGCTTGGATCGTTCCCAGGAAGACCAGTAGTAGTTTCCAATGCACATCTCGTGGCATAATGTAATCTGTGGACTATCAGAGTTTTGATGAAACACAAAAAATGCATCGGGATTGAATACAACAGTCACCATGCGCACTTTCCTCCATGGGAGTAACTCTCAAACTGTCTACGCTTTGATCGTTCCCTGGAAGACCAGTAGTAATTTCCGATGCACATCTGGTAGCATTCTGTAATCTGTGGACTATCAGAGTGTTGATGAAACACAGAAATTTTATCGGGATTGAATACAACAGTCGCCATGCGCACATTCCTCCACGGGAGGTATGTCTCAAACAGTCTACGCTTTGATCGTTCCCTGGAAGACCAGTAGTAGTTTCCGATGCACATCTGAAGGTATTCTGTAATCTGTAGACTATGAGAGTGTTGATGAAACACAGAATTTGCATCGGGATTGAATACAACAGTCACCATGCGCACTTTCCTCCATGGGAGTAACTCTCAAACAATCAACGCTTTGATCGTTCCCTGGAAGACCAGTAGTAGTTTCAGATGCATATCTGGTAGCATCCTGTAATCTGTGGACTATGAGAGTGTTGATGAAACACAGAATTTGCATCGGGATTGAATACAACAGTCACCATGCGCACTTTCCTCCATGGGAGTAACTCTCAAACAATCTACGCAATTGATCGTTCCCTGGAAGACCAGTAGTATTTTCCGATTCACATCTGGATGCTTTCCGTAATCTGTGGACTATCAGAGTGTTGATGAAACACAAAAATTGCATCGGGATTGAAGACAACAGTCACCATGCGCACTTTCCAACATGGGAGTAATGAACCAAACAGTCTACGCTTTGATCGTTCCCTGGAAGACCAGTAGTTGCTTCCGATGCACATCGGGAGGCATTCTGTAATCTTTGGACTATCAGAGTGTTGATGAAACACAGAAATTGCATCGGGATTGAATACAACAGTCACCATGTGCACTTTCCTCCATGGGAGTAATTCTCAAACAGTCTATGCTTTGATCGTTCCCTGGAAGACCAGTAGTAGTTTCCGATGCACATCTGGTGGCATTCTGTAATCTGTGGACTATCAGAGTGTTGATGAAACACAGAAATTGCATCGGGAATGAATACAACAGTCACCATGCGCACTTTCCTCCATGGGAGTAATGTCTGAAACAGTCTACGCTTTGATCGTTCCCTGGAAGACCAGTAGTAGTTTCAGATGCACATCTGGAGGCATTCTGTAATCTGTGGACTATCAGAGTGTTGATGAAACACAGAAACTGCTTCGGGATTGAATACAACAATCACCATGCGTACTTTACTCTACGGGAGGTATGTCTCAAACAGTCTACGCTTTGATCGTTCCCTGGAAGACCAGTAGTAGTTTCCGATGCACATCAGGTAGCATTCTGTAATCTGTGGACTATCAGAGTGTTGATGAAACACAGAAATTTCATCCGGATTGAATACAACAGTCACCATGCGCACATTCCTCCACGGGAGGTATGTCTCAAACAGTCTACGCTTTGATCGTTCCCTGGAAGACCAGTAGTAGTTTCCGATGCACATCTGGTAGCATTCTGTAATCTGTGGACTATCAGAGTGTTGATGAAACACAGAAATTTCATCCGGATTGAATACAACAGTCACCATGCGCACATTCCTCCACGGGAGGTATGTCTCAAACAGTCTACGCTTTGATCGTTCCCTGGAAGACCATTAGTAATTTCCCATGCACATCTGGAGGCATTCTGTAATCTGTGGAGTATCAAAGTGTTGATGAAACACAGAAATTGCATCGGGATTGAATACAACAGTCACCATGCGCACTTTCCTCCACGGGATTAATGTCTCAAACAATCTACGCATTTGATCGTTCCCTGGAAGACCAGTAGTAGTTTCCGATGCACATCTGGATGCTTTCCGTAATCTGTGGACTATCAGAGTGTTCATGAAACACAGAAATTGCATCGGGATTGAAGACAACAGTCACCATGCGCACTTTCCACCATGGGAGTAATTTCCAAACTTTCTACGATTTGATCGTTCCCTGGAAGACCAGTAGTAGTTTCCGATGCACATCTGGTGGCATTCTGTAATCTGTGGACTATCAGAGTGTTGATGAAACAAAGAAATTGCATCGGGATTGAATACAACAGTCACCATCCGCACGTTCCTCCATGGGAGTAATGTCTGAAACAGTCTACGCTTGGATCGTTCCCAGGAAGACCAGTAGTAGTTTCCGATGCACATCTCGCGGCATAATGTAATCTGTGGACTATCAGAGTTTTGATGAAACACAAAAAATGCATCGGGATTGAATACAACAGTCACCATGCGCACTTTCCTCCATGGGAGTAACTCTCAAACTGTCTACGCTTTGATCGTTCCCTGGAAGACCAGTAGTAATTTCCGATGCACATCTGGTAGCATTCTGTAATCTGTGGACTATCAGAGTGTTGATGAAACACAGAAATTTCATCCGGATTGAATACAACAGTCACCATGCGCACATTCCTCCACGGGAGGTATGTCTCAAACAGTCTACGCTTTGATCGTTCCCTGGAAGACCATTAGTAATTTCCCATGCACATCTGGAGGCATTCTGTAATCTGTGGAGTATCAAAGTGTTGATGAAACACAGAAATTGCATCGGGATTGAATACAACAGTCACCATGCGCACTTTTTTCCATGGGAGTAATTCTCGAACAGTCTACGCTTTGATCGTTCCCTGGAAGACCAATAGTAGTTTCCGATGCACATCTGGTGGCATTCTGTAATCTGTGGACTATCAGAGTGTTGATGAAACACAGAAACTGCTTCGGGATTGAATACAAAAATCACCATGTGCACTTTCCTCCACGGGAGGTATGTCTCAAACAGTCTACGCTTTGATCGTTCCTTGGAAGACCAGTAGTAGTTTCCGATGCACATCTGGTGGTATTCTCTAATCTGTGGACTATCAGAGTGTTGATGAAACACAGAAATTGCATCGGGATTAAATACAACACTCACCATTCGCACTTTCCTCCATGGGAGTAACTCTCATACAGTCTACGCTTTGATCGTTCCCTGGAAGACCAGTAGTAGTTTCCGATGCACATCTGGTAGCATTCTGTAATCTGTGGACTATCAGAGTGTTAATGAAACACAGAAATTTCATCCGGATTGAATACAACAGTCACCATGCGCACTTTCCTCCATGGGAGTAATTCTCAAACAGTCTACGCTTTGATCGTTCCCTGGAAGACCAGTAGTAGTTTCCGATGCACATCTGGAGGCATTCTGTAATCTGTGGACAGTCAGAGTGTTGATGAAACACAGAAATTGCATCGGGATTGAATACAACAGTCACCATGCGCACTTTCTTCCTTGGGAGTAATGTCGCAAACAGTCTACGCTTTGATTGTTCCCTGGAAGACCAGTAGTAGTTTCAGATGCACATCTGGAGGCATACTGTAATGTGTGGACTATCAGAGTGTTGATGAAACAAAGAAATTGCATCGGGATTGAATACAACAGTCACCATCCGCACTTTCCTCCATGGGAGTAATGTCTGAAGCAGTCTACGCTTGGATCGTTCCCAGGAAGACCAGTAGTAGTTTCCGATGCACATCTCGTGGCATAATGTAATCTGTGGACTATCAGAGTTTTGATGAAACACAAAAAATGCATCGGGATTGAATACAACAGTCACCATGCGCACTTACCTCCATGGGAGTAACTCTCAAACAGTCTACGCTTTGATCGTTCCCTGGAAGACCAGTAGTAGTTTCCGATGCACATCTCGTAGCATTCTGTAATCTGTGGACTATCAGAGTGTTGATGAAACACAGAAATTTCATCGGGATTGAATACAACAGTCACCATGCGCACATTCCTCCACGGGAGGTATGTCTCAAACAGTCTACGCTTTGATCGTTCCCTGGAAGACCAGTAGTAGTTTCCGATGCACATCTGGAGGTATTCTGTAATCTGTAGACTATGAGAGTGTTGATGAAACACAGAATTTGCATCGGGATTGAATACAACAATCACCATGCGCACTTACCTCCATGGGAGTAACTCTCAAACAATCTACGCTTTGATCGTTGCCTGGAAGACCAGTAGTAGTTTCCGATGCACATCTGGTAGCATCCTGTAATCTGTTTACTATCAGAGTGTTGATGAAACACAGAAATTTCATCCGGATTGAATACAACAGTCACCATGCGCACTTTCCTCCACGGGATTAATGTCTCAAACAATCTACGCATTTGATCGTTCCCTGGAAGACCAGTAGTATTTCCCGATGCACATCTGTATGCTTTCCGTAATCTGTGGACTATCAGAGTGTTGATGAAACACAGAAAGTGCATCGGGATTGAAGACAACAGTCACCATGCGCACTTTCCACCATGGGAGTAATGACCTAAACAGTCTACGCTTTGATCGTTCCCTGGAAGACCAGTAGTTGTTTCCTATGCACATCGGGAGGCATTCTGTAATCTGTGGACTATCAGAGTGTTGATGAAACACAGAAATTGCATCGGGATTGAATACTACATTCACCATGCGCACTTTCCTCCATGGGAGTAATGTCTGAAACAGTCTACGCTTGGATCGTTCCCAGGAAGACCTTAGCAGTTTCCGATGCACATCTCGTGGCATTCTGTAATCTGTGGAGTATCAGAGTGTTGATGAAACACAGAAATTGCATCGGGATTGATTACAAGAGTAACCATGCGCACTTTCCTCCATGGGAATAATTCTCAAACAATCTACGCTTTGATCGTTGCCTGGAAGACCATTAGTTGTTTCCTATGCACATCGGGAGGCATTCTGTAATCTGTGGACTATCAGAGTGTTGATGAAACACAGAATTTGCATCGGGATTGAATACAACAGTCACCATGCGCACTTTCCTCCATGGGAGTCATTTTCAAACAGTCTACGCTTTGATCGTTCCCTGGAAGACCAGTAGTAGTTTCCGATGCACATCTGGTGGCATTCTGTAATCTGTGGACTATCAGAGTGTTGATGAAACAAAGAAATTGCATCGGGATTGAATACAACAGTCACCATCCGCACTTTCCTCCATGGGAGTAATGTCTGACACAGTCTACGCTCGGATCGTTCCCAGGAAGACCAGTAGTAGTTTCCGATGCACATCTGGTGGTATTCTCTAATCTGTGGACTATCAGAGTGTTGATGAAACACAGAAACTGCTTCGGGATTGAATACAACAATCACCATGCGTACTTTACTCTACGGGAGGTATGTCTCAAACAGTCTACGCTTTGATCGTTCCCTGGAAGACCAGTAGTACTTTCCGATGCACATCAGGTAGCATTCTGTAATCTGTGGACTATCAGAGTGTTGATGAAACACAGAAATTTCATCCGGATGGAATACAACAGTCACCATGCGCACATTCCTCCACGGGAGGTATGTCTCAAACAGTCTACACTTTGATCGTTCCCTGGAAGACCATTAGTAATTTCCCATGCACATCTGGAGGCATTCTGTAATCTGTGGAGTATCAAAGTGTTGATGAAACACAGAAATTGCATCGGGATTGAATACAACAGTCACCATGCGCACTTTCTTCCATGGGAGTAATTCTCGAACAGTCTACGCTTTGATCGTTCCCTGGAAGACCAATAGTAGCTTCCGATGCTCATCTGGTGGCATTCTGTAATCTGTGGACTATCAGAGTGTTGATGAAACACAGAAACTGCTTCGGGATTGAATACAAAAATCACCATGTGCACTTTCCTCCACGGGAGGTATGTCTCAAACAGTCTACGCTTTGATCGTTCCTTGGAAGACCAGTAGTAGTTTCCGATGCACATCTGGTGGTATTCTCTAATCTGTGGACTATCAGAGTGTTGATGAAACACAGAAATTGCATCGGGATTGAATACAACAGTCACCATTCGCACTTTCCTCCATGGGAGTAACTCTCATACAGTCTACGCTTTGATCGTTCCCTGGAAGACCAGTAGTAGTTTCCGATGCACATCTGGTAGCATTCTGTAATCTGTGGATTTTCAGAGTGTTAATGAAACACAGAAATTTCATCCGGATTGAATACAACAGTCACCATGCGCACTTTCCTCCTTGGGAGTAATTCTCAAACAGTCTACGCTTTGATCGTTCCCTGGAAGACCAGTAGTAGTTTCCGATGCACGTCTGGTAGCATTCTGTAATCTGTGGACTATCAGAGTGTTGATGAAACACAGAAATTTCACCCGGATTGAATACAACAGTCACCATGCGCACTTTCCTCCATGGGAGTAATTCTCTAACAGTCTACGCTTTGATCGTTCCCTGGAAGACCAGTAGTAGTTTCCGATGCACATCTGGAGGCATTCTGTAATCCGTGGACATTCAGAGTGTTGATGAAACACAGAAATTGCATCGGGATTGAATACAACAGTCACCATGCGCACTTTCCTCCTTGGGAGTAATGTCGCAAACAGTCTACGCTTTGATTGTTCCCTGGAAGACCAGTAGTAGTTTCAGATGCACATCTGGAGGCATACTGTAATGTGTGGACTATCAGAGTGTTGATGAAACAAAGAAATTGCATCGGGATTGAATACAACAGTCACCATCCGCTCTTTCCTCCATGGGAGTAATGTCTGAAACAGTCTACGCTTGGATCGTTCCCAGGAAGACCAGTAGTAGTTTCCGATGCACATCTCGTGGCATAATGTAATCTGTGGACTATCAGAGTTTTGATGAAACACAAAAAATGCATCGGGATTGAATACAACAGTCACCATGCGCACTTTCCTCCATGGGAGTAACTCTCAAACAGTCTACGCTTTGATCGTTCCCTGGAAGACCAGTAGTAGTTTCCGATGCACATCTCGTAGCATTCTGTAATCTGTGGACTATCAGAGTGTTGATGAAACACAGAAATTTCATCGGGATTGAATACAACAGTCACCATGCGCACATTCCTCCACGGGAGGTATGTCTCAAACAGTCTACGCTTTGATCGTTCCCTGGAAGACCAGTAGTAATTTCCGATGCACATCTGGAGGTATTCTGTAATCTGTAGACTATGAGGGTGTTGATGAAACACAGAATTTGCATCGGGATTGAATACAACAATCACCATGCGCACTTACCTCCATGGGAGTAAGTCTCAAACAATCTACGCTTTGATCGTTGCCTGGAAGACCAGTAGTAGTTTCCGATGCACATCTGGTAGCATCCTGTAATCTGTTTACTATCAGAGTGTTGATGAAACACAGAAATTTCATCCGGATTGAATACAACAGTCACCATGCGCACTTTCCTCCACGGGATTAATGTCTCAAACAATCTACGCATTTGATCGTTCCCTGGAAGACCAGTAGTATTTTCCGATGCACATCTGTATGCTTTCCGTAATCTGTGGACTATAAGAGTGTTGATTAAACACAGAAAGTGCATCGGGATTGAAGACAACAGTCACCATGCGCACTTTCCACCATGGGAGTCATGACCCAAACAGTCTACGCTTTGATCGTTCCCTGGAAGACCAGTAGTTGTTTCCTATGCACATCGGGAGGCATTCTGTAATCTGTGGACTATCAGAGTGTTGATGAAACACAGAAATTGCATCGGGATTGAATACTACATTCACCATGCGCACTTTCCTCCATGGGAGTAATGTCTGAAACAGTCTACGCTTGGATCGTTCCCAGGAAGACCTTAGCAGTTTCCGATGCACATCTCGTGGCATTCTGTAATCTGTGGAGTATCAGAGTGTTGATGAAACACAGAAATTGCATCGGGATTGATTACAACAGTCACCATGCGCACTTTCCTCCATGGGAATAATTCTCAAACAGTCTACGCTTTGATCGTTCCCTGGAAGACCAGTAGTAGATTCCGATGCACATCTGGTAGCATTCTGTAATCTGTGGACTATCAGAGTGTTGATGAAACACAGAAATTTCATCCGGATTGAATACAACAGTCACCATGCGCACTTTCCTACATGGGAGTCATTCTCAAACAGTCTACGCTTTGATCGTTCCCTGGAAGACCAGTAGTAGTTTCCGATGCACATCTGGTGGCATTCTGTAATCTGTGGACTATCAGAGTGTTGATGAAACAAAGAAATTGCATCCGGATTGAATACAACAGTCACCATGCGCACATTCCTCCACGGGAGGTATGTCTCAAACAGTCTACGCTTTGATCGTTCCCTGGAAGACCATTAGTAATTTCCAATGCACATCTGGAGGCATTCTGTAATCTGTGGAGTATCAAAGTGTTGATGAAACACAGAAATTGCATCGGGATTGAATACAACAGTCACCATGCGCACTTTCCTCCATGGGAGTAATTCTCAAACAGTCTACGCTTTGATCGTTCCCTGGAAGACCAATAGTAGTTTCCGATGCACATCTGGTGGCATTCTGTAATCTGTGGACTATCTGAGTGTTGATGAAACAAAGAAACTGCTTCCGGATTGAATACAACAATCACCATGCGCACTTTCCTCCACGGGAGGTATGTCTCAAACAGTCTACGCTTTGATCGTTCCCTGGAAGACCAGTAGTAGTTTCGGATGCACATCTGGTGGTATTCTCTAATCTGTGGACTATCAGAGTGTTGATGAAACACAGAAATTGCATCGGGATTGAATACAACAGTCACCATGCGCACATTCCTCCATGGGAGTAACTCTCATACAGTCTACGCTTTGATCGTTCCCTGGAAGACCAGTAGTAGTTTCCGATGCACATCTGGTAGCATTCTGTAATCTGTGGACTATCAGAGTGTTGATGAAACACAGAAATTTCATCCGGATTGAATACAACAGTCACCATGCGCACTTTCCTCCTTGGAAGTAATTCTCAAACAGTCTACGCTTTGATCGTTCCCTGGAAGACCAGTAGTGGTTTCCGATGCACGTCTGGTAGCATTCTGTAAACTGTGGACTATCAGAGTGTTGATGAAACACAGAAATTTCATCCGGATTGAATACAACAGTCACCATGCGCACTTTCCTCCATGGGAGTAATTCTCAAACAGTCTACGCTTTGATCGTTCCCTGGAAGATCAGTAGTAGTTTCCGATGCACATCTGGTGGCATTCTGTAATCTGTCAACTATCAGAGTGTTGATGAAACAAAGAAATTGCATCGGGATTGAATACAACAGTCACCATCAGCACTTTCCTCCATTTTAGTAATGTCTGAAACAGTCTACGCTTGGATCGTTCCCAGGAAGACCAGTAGTAGTTTCCGATGCACATCTCGTGGCAGTCTGTAATCTGTGGACTATCAGAGTTTTGATGAAACCCAAAAAATGCATCGGGATTGAATACAACAGTCACCATGCGCATTTTCCTCCATGGGAGAAACTCTCAAACAGTCTACGCTTTGATCGTTCCCTGGAAGACCAGTAGTAGTTTCCGATGCAAATCTGGTAGCATTCTGTAATCTGTGGTCAATCAGAGTGTTGATGAAACACAGAAACTGCTTCGGGATTGAATACAAAAATCACCATGTGCACTTTCCTCCACGGGAGGTATGTCTCAAACAGTCTACGCTTTGATCGTTCCTTGGAAGACCAGTAGTAGTTTCCGATGCACATCTGGTGGTATTCTCTAATCTGTGGACTATCAGAGTGTTGATGAAACACAGAAATTGCATCGGGATTGAATACAACAGTCACCATTCGCACTTTCCTCCATGGGAGTAACTCTCATACAGTCTACGCTTTGATCGTTCCCTGGAAGACCAGTAGTAGTTTCCGATGCACATCTGGTAGCATTCTGTAATCTGTGGATTTTCAGAGTGTTAATGAAACACAGAAATTTCATCCGGATTGAATACAACAGTCACCATGCGCACTTTCCTCCTTGGGAGTAATTCTCAAACAGTCTACGCTTTGATCGTTCCCTGGAAGACCAGTAGTAGTTTCCGATGCACGTCTGGTAGCATTCTGTAATCTGTGGACTATCAGAGTGTTGATGAAACACAGAAATTTCACCCGGATTGAATACAACAGTCACCATGCGCACTTTCCTCCATGGGAGTAATTCTCTAACAGTCTACGCTTTGATCGTTCCCTGGAAGACCAGTAGTAGTTTCCGATGCACATCTGGAGGCATTCTGTAATCCGTGGACATTCAGAGTGTTGATGAAACACAGAAATTGCATCGGGATTGAATACAACAGTCACCATGCGCACTTTCCTCCTTGGGAGTAATGTCGCAAACAGTCTACGCTTTGATTGTTCCCTGGAAGACCAGTAGTAGTTTCAGATGCACATCTGGAGGCATACTGTAATGTGTGGACTATCAGAGTGTTGATGAAACAAAGAAATTGCATCGGGATTGAATACAACAGTCACCATCCGCTCTTTCCTCCATGGGAGTAATGTCTGAAACAGTCTACGCTTGGATCGTTCCCAGGGAGACCAGTAGTAGTTTCCGATGCACATCTCGTGGCATAATGTAATCTGTGGACTATCAGAGTTTTGATGAAACACAAAAAATGCATCGGGATTGAATACAACAGTCACCATGCGCACTTTCCTCCATGGGAGTAACTCTCAAACAGTCTACGCTTTGATCGTTCCCTGGAAGACCAGTAGTAGTTTCCGATGCACATCTCGTAGCATTCTGTAATCTGTGGACTATCAGAGTGTTGATGAAACACAGAAATTTCATCGGGATTGAATACAACAGTCACCATGCGCACATTCCTCCACGGGAGGTATGTCTCAAACAGTCTACACTTTGATCGTTCCCTGGAAGACCAGTAGTAATTTCCGATGCACATCTGGAGGTATTCTGTAATCTGTAGACTATGAGGGTGTTGATGAAACACAGAATTTGCATCGGGATTGAATACAACAATCACCATGCGCACTTACCTCCATGGGAGTAAGTCTCAAACAATCTACGCTTTGATCGTTGCCTGGAAGACCAGTAGTAGTTTCCGATGCACATCTGGTAGCATCCTGTAATCTGTTTACTATCAGAGTGTTGATGAAACACAGAAATTTCATCCGGATTGAATACAACAGTCACCATGCGCACTTTCCTCCACGGGATTAATGTCTCAAACAATCTACGCATTTGATCGTTCCCTGGAAGACCAGTAGTATTTTCCGATGCACATCTGTATGCTTTCCGTAATCTGTGGACTATAAGAGTGTTGATTAAACACAGAAAGTGCATCGGGATTGAAGACAACAGTCACCATGCGCACTTTCCACCATGGGAGTCATGACCCAAACAGTCTACGCTTTGATCGTTCCCTGGAAGACCAGTAGTTGTTTCCTATGCACATCGGGAGGCATTCTGTAATCTGTGGACTATCAGAGTGTTGATGAAACACAGAAATTGCATCGGGATTGAATACTACATTCACCATGCGCACTTTCCTCCATGGGAGTAATGTCTGAAACAGTCTACGCTTGGATCGTTCCCAGGAAGACCTTTGCAGTTTCCGATGCACATCTCGTGGCATTCTGTAATCTGTGGAGTATCAGAGTGTTGATGAAACACAGAAATTGCATCGGGATTGATTACAACAGTCACCATGCGCACTTTCCTCCATGGGAATAATTCTCAAACAGTCTACGCTTTGATCGTTCCCTGGAAGACCAGTAGTAGATTCCGATGCACATCTGGTAGCATTCTGTAATCTGTGGACTATCAGAGTGTTGATGAAACACAGAAATTTCATCCGGATTGAATACAACAGTCACCATGCGCACTTTCCTACATGGGAGTCATTCTCAAACAGTCTACGCTTTGATCGTTCCCTGGAAGACCAGTAGTAGTTTCCGATGCACATCTGGTGGCATTCTGTAATCTGTGGACTATCAGAGTGTTGATGAAACAAAGAAATTGCATCCGGATTGAATACAACAGTCACCATGCGCACATTCCTCCACGGGAGGTATGTCTCAAACAGTCTACGCTTTGATCGTTCCCTGGAAGACCATTAGTAATTTCCAATGCACATCTGGAGGCATTCTGTAATCTGTGGAGTATCAAAGTGTTGATGAAACACAGAAATTGCATCGGGATTGAATACAACAGTCACCATGCGCACTTTCCTCCATGGGAGTAATTCTCAAACAGTCTACGCTTTGATCGTTCCCTGGAAGACCAATAGTAGTTTCCGATGCACATCTGGTGGCATTCTGTAATCTGTGGACTATCTGAGTGTTGATGAAACAAAGAAACTGCTTCCGGATTGAATACAACAATCACCATGCGCACTTTCCTCCACGGGAGGTATGTCTCAAACAGTCTACGCTTTGATCGTTCCCTGGAAGACCAGTAGTAGTTTCGGATGCACATCTGGTGGTATTCTCTAATCTGTGGACTATCAGAGTGTTGATGAAACACAGAAATTGCATCGGGATTGAATACAACAGTCACCATGCGCACATTCCTCCATGGGAGTAACTCTCATACAGTCTACGCTTTGATCGTTCCCTGGAAGACCAGTAGTAGTTTCCGATGCACATCTGGTAGCATTCTGTAATCTGTGGACTATCAGAGTGTTGATGAAACACAGAAATTTCATCCGGATTGAATACAACAGTCACCATGCGCACTTTCCTCCTTGGAAGTAATTCTCAAACAGTCTACGCTTTGATCGTTCCCTGGAAGACCAGTAGTGGTTTCCGATGCACGTCTGGTAGCATTCTGTAAACTGTGGACTATCAGAGTGTTGATGAAACACAGAAATTTCATCCGGATTGAATACAACAGTCACCATGCGCACTTTCCTCCATGGGAGTAATTCTCAAACAGTCTACGCTTTGATCGTTCCCTGGAAGATCAGTAGTAGTTTCCGATGCACATCTGGTGGCATTCTGTAATCTGTCAACTATCAGAGTGTTGATGAAACAAAGAAATTGCATCGGGATTGAATACAACAGTCACCATCAGCACTTTCCTCCATTTTAGTAATGTCTGAAACAGTCTACGCTTGGATCGTTCCCAGGAAGACCAGTAGTAGTTTCCGATGCACATCTCGTGGCAGTCTGTAATCTGTGGACTATCAGAGTTTTGATGAAACCCAAAAAATGCATCGGGATTGAATACAACAGTCACCATGCGCATTTTCCTCCATGGGAGAAACTCTCAAACAGTCTACGCTTTGATCGTTCCCTGGAAGACCAGTAGTAGTTTCCGATGCAAATCTGGTAGCATTCTGTAATCTGTGGTCAATCAGAGTGTTGATGAAACACAGAAATTTCATCGGGATTGAATACAACAATCACCATGCGCACTTTCCACCATGGGAGTAACTCTCAAACAATCAACGCTTTGATCGTTCCCTGGAAGACCAGTAGTAGTTTCAGATGCATATCTGGTAGCATCCAGTAATCTGTGGACTATCAGAGTGTTGATGAAACACAGAAATTTCATCCGGATTGAATACAACAGTCACCATGGGAACTTTTCTCCACGGGATTAATGTCTCAAACAATCTACGCATTTGATCGTTCCCTGGAAGACCAGTAGTATTTTCCGATGCACATCTGGATGCTTTCCGTAATCTGTGGACTATCAGAGTGTTGATGAAACACAGAAATTGCATCGGGATTGAAGACAAGTCACCATGCGCACTTTCCTCCATGGGAGTAATTTCTGAAACAGTCTACGCTTGCATCGTTCCCAGGAAGACCAGTAGTAGTTTCCGATGCACATCTCGTGGCATTCTGTAATCTGTGGACTATCAGTGTTTTGATGAAACACAGAAAATGTATCGGGATTGAATACAACAGTCACCATGCGCACTTTTCTCCATGGGAGTAACTCTCAAACAGTCTACGCTTTGATCGTTCCCTGGAAGACCAGTAGTGGTTTCCGATGCACATCTGGTAGCATTCTGTAATCTGTGGACTATCAGAGTGTTGATGAAACACAGAAATTTCATCGGGATTGAATACAACATTCACCATGCGCACATTCCTCCACGGGAGGTATGTCTCAAACAGTCTACGCTTTGATCGTTCCCTGGAAGACCAGTAGTAGTTTCCTATGCACATCTGGAGGTATTCTGTAGTCTGTAGACTATGAGAGTGTTGATGAAACACAGAATTTGCATCGGGATTGAATACAACAGTCACCATGCGCACTTTCCTCCATGGGAGTAACTCTCAAACAATCTACGCTTTGATCGTTCCCTGGAAGACCAGTAGTAGTTTCCGATGCACATCTGGTAGCATCCTGTAATCTGTGGACTATCAGAGTGTTGATGAAACACAGACATTTTATCCGGATTGAATACAACAGTCACCATGCGCACTTTCCTCCACGGGATTAATGTCTCAAACAATCTACGCATTTGATCGTTCCCTGGAAGACCAGTAGTATTTTCCGATGCACATCTGGAGGCATTCTGTAATCTGTGGACTATCAGAGTGTTGATGAAACACAGATATTGCATCGGGATTGAAGACAACAGTCACCATGCGCACTTTCCACCATGGGAGTAATGACCCAAACAGTCTACGCTTTGATCGTTCCCTGGAGGACCAGTAGTTGTTTCCGATGCACATCGGGAGGCATTCTGTAATCTGTGGACTATCATAGTGTTGATGAAACACAGAAATTGCATCGGGATTGAATACTACATTCACCATGCGCACTTTCCTCCATGGGAGTAATGTCTCTAACAGTTTTCGCTTTGATCGTTCCCTGGAAGACCAGTAGTAGTTTCCGACGCACATCTGGAGGCTTTCTGTGATCTGTGGACTATCAGAGTGTTGGTGAATCACAGAAATTGCATCGGGATTGAATACAACAGTCACCATGCGCACTTTCCTCCATGGGAGTAATGTCTGAAACAGTCTACGTTTTGAACGTTCCCTGGAAGACCAGTAGTAGATTCCGATGCACATCTCCTTTCATTCTGTAATCTGTGGACTATCAGAGTGTTCATGAAACACAGAAAATGCATCGGGATTGAATACAACAGTCACCATGTGCACTTTCCTCCATGGGAGTAATGTCTCAAAGAGTTTCCGCTTTGATCGTTTTCTGGAAGACCAGTTGTAGTTTACGATGCACATCTGGAGGCATTCTGTAATCTGTGGAGTATCAGAGTGTTGATGAAACTAAAAATTGCGTCTTGATTGAATACAACAGTCACCATGCGCACTTTCCTCCACGTGAGTAATGTCTCAAACAGTCTACGCTTTGATCGTTCCCAGGAAGACCAGTAGTAGTTTCCGATGAACACCTTTAGGCATTCTGTAATCTGTGGACTATCAGAGTGTTGATGAAACACAGAAATTAGATCCGGATTGAAGACAACAGTCACCATGCGCACTTTCCACCATTGGAGTAATGACCCAAACAGTCTACGCTTTGATCGTTCCCTGGAAGACCAGTAGTTGTTTCCGATGCACATCGGGAGGCATTAGGTAATCTGTGGACTATCAGAGTGTTGATGAAACACAGAAATTGCATCGGGATTGAATACTACATTCACCATGCGCACTTTCCTCCATGGGAGTAATGTCTCTAACAGTTTTCGCGTGATCGTTCCCTGGAAGACCAGTAGTAGTTTCCGATGCACATCTGGTGGCATTCTGTAATCTGTGGACTATCAGAGTGTTGATGAAACACAGAAATTGCATCGGGATTGAATACAACAATCACCATGAGCACTTTCCTCCATGGGAGGTATGTCTCAAACAGTCTACGCTTTGATCGTTCCTTGGAAGACCAGTAGCTGTTTCCGATGCATATCTGGTCGCACTCTGTAATCTGTGGACTATCAGAGTGTTGATGAAACACAGAAATTGCATCGGGATTGAATACAACAGTCACCATCCGCACTTTCCTCCATGGGAGTAATGGCCCAAACAGTCTACGCTTTGATCGTTCCCTGGATGACCAGTAGTAGCTTCCGATTAACGTCTGGAGGCATTCTGTAATCTGTGGACTATCAGAGTGTTGATGAAACACAGAAATTGCATCGGGGTTGAAGACAACAGTCTCCATGCGCAGTTTCCTCCATGGTAGTAATGTCTCAAACTGTCTACGCTTTGATCGTTCCCTGGAAGACCAGTAGTAGTTTCAGATGCACATGTGGATGCTTTCCGTAATCTGTGGACTAACAGAGTGTTGATGAAACACAGAAATTGCATCGAGATTGAATACAACGGTCACCATGCGCACTTTCCTCCATGGGAGTAATGGCCCAAACAGTCTACGCTTTGATCGCTCCCTGGATGACCAGTAGTAGCTTCCGATTAACGTCTGGAGGCATTCTGTAATCTGTGGACTATCAGAGTGTTGATGAAACACAGAAATTGCATCGGGGTTGAAGACAACAGTCACCATGCGCACTTTCCCCCATGGGAGTAATGTCCCAAAGACTCTACGATTTGATCGTTCCCTGGAAGACCATTGGCAGTTTCCGATGCACATCTGGAGGCATTCAGTAATCTGTGGAATATCAGAGTGTTGATGAAACACAGAAATTGCATCTGGATTGAATACAACAGTCACCATGCGCACTTTCCTCCATGGGAGTAATTCTCAAACAGTCTACGCTTTGATCGTTCCCTGGAAGACCAGTAGTAGTTTCCGATGCACATCTGGTGGCATTCTGTAATCTGTGGACTATCAGAGTGTTGATGAAACACAGAAACTGCATCGGGATTGAATACAACAATCACCATGCGCACTTTCCTCCACGGGAGGTATGTCTCAAACAGTCTACGCTTTGATCGTTCCCTGGAATTCCAGTAGTAGTTTCCGATGCACATGTGGTGGTATTCTCTAACCTGTGGACTATCAGAGTGTTGATGAAACACAGAAATTGCATTGGGATTGAATACAACAGTCACAATGCGCACTTTCCTCCATGGGAGTAATTCTCAAACAGTCTACGCTTTGATCGTTCCCTGGAAGACCAGTAGTAGTTTCCGATGCACATCTAGTGGCATTCTGTAATCTGTGGACTATCAGTGTTTTGATGAAACACAGAAACTGCATCGGGATTGAATACAACAATCACCATGCGCAGTTTCCTCCATGGGAGGTATGTCTCAAACAGTCTACACTTTGATCGTTCCCTGGAAGACCAGTAGTAGTTTCCGATGCACATCTGGTGGTGTTCTCTAACCTGTGGACTATCAGAGTGTTGATGAAACACAGAAATTGCATCGGGATTGAATACAACAGTCACCATGCGCACTTTCCTCCATGGGAGTAATTCTCAAACAGTCTACGCTTTGATCGTTCCCTGGAAGACCAGTAGTAGTTTCCGATGCACATCTGGTGGCATTCTGTAATCTGTGGACTATCAGTGTGTTGATGAAACACAGAAATTGCATCGGGATTGAATACAACAATCACCATGCGCACTTTCCTCCACGGGAGGTATGTCTCAAACAGTCTACGCTTTGATCGTTCCTAGGAAGACCAGTAGCAGTTTCCGATGCAGATCTGGTGGTATTCTCTAATCTGTGGACTATCAGAGTTTTGATGAAACACAGAAATTGCATCGGGATTGAATACAACAGTCACCATCCGCACTTTCCTCCATGGGAGTAATTCTCAAACAGTCTACGCTTTGATCGTTCCCCGGCAGACCAGTAGTAGTTTCCGATGCACATCTGGTGGCATTCTGTAATCTGTGGACTATCAGAGTGTTGATGAAACACAGAAATTGCATCGGGATTGAATACAACAATCACCATCCGCACTTTCCTCCATGGGAGTAATGTCTAGAACAGTCTACGCTTTGATCGTTCCCTGTAAGAACAGTAGCAGTTTCCGATGCACATCTAGTGGCATTCTGTAATCTGTGGACTATCAGAGTGTTGATGAAACATAGAATCTGCATCGGGATTGAATACAACAATCACCATGCGTACTTTCCTCCACGGGAGGTATGTCTCAAACAGTCTACGCTTTGATCGTCCCCTGGAAGACCAGTAGTAGTTTCCGATGCACATCTGGTGGCATTCTGTAATCTGTGGACTATCAGAGTGTTGATGAAACACAGAATTTGCATCGGGATTGATACAACAGTCACCATCCGCACTTTCCTCCATGGGAGTAATGTATGAAACAGTCTACGCTTGGATCGTTCCTAGGAAGACCATTAGTAGTTTCCGATGCACATCTCGTGGCATTCTGTAATGTGTGGACTATCAGAGTGTTGATCAAACACAGAAAATGCATCGGGATTGAATACAACAGTCACCATGCGCACATCCCTCCATGGGAGTAACTCTCAAACAGTCTACGCTTTGATCGATCCCTGGAAGACCAGTAGTAGTTTCCGATGCACATCTGGTAGCGTTCTGTAATCTGTGGACTATCAGAGTGTTGATGAAACACAGAAATTTCAAGCAGATTGAATACAACAGTCACCATGCGCACATTCCTCCACGGGAGGTATGTCCCAAGCAGTCTACGCTTTGATCGTTACCTGGAAGACCAGTAGTAGTTTCCGATGCACATCTGGAGGTATTCTGTAATCTGTGGACTATCAGAGTGTTGATGAAACACAGAAATTGCATCGGGATTGAATACAACAGTCACCATGCGCAGTTTCCTCCATGGTAGTAATGTCTCAAACAGTCTACGCTTTGATCGTTCCCTGGAAGACCAGTAGTAGTTTCCGATGCACATGTGGAGGCTTTCCGTAATCTGTGGACTATCAGAGTGTTGATGAAACACAGAAATTGCATCGAGATTGAATACAACGGTCTCCATGCGCACTTTCCTCCATGGGAGTAATGGCCCAAACAGTCTACGCTTTGATCGTTCCCTGGATGACCAGTAGTAGCTTCCGATTAACGTCTGGAGGCATTCTGTAATCTGTGGACTATCAGAGTGTTGATGAACACAGAAATTGCATCGGGATTGAATACTACATTCACCATGCGCACTTTCCTCCATGGGAGTAATTCTCAAACAGTCTACGCTTTGATCGTTCCCTGGAAGACCAGTAGTAGTTTCCGATGCACATGTGGTGGTATTCTCTAATCTGTGGACTATCAGAATGTTGATGAACCACAGAAATTGCATCGGGACTGAATACAACAGTCACCATCCGCACTTTCCTCCATTTTAGTAATGTCTGAAACAGTCTACGCTTGGATCGATCCCAGGAAGACCAGTAGCAGTTTCGGTTGCACATCTCGTGGCATTCTGTAATCTGTGGAGTATCAGAGTGTTGATGAAACACAGAAATTGCATTGGGATTGAATACAACAGTCACAATGCGCACTTTCCTCCATGGGAGTAATTCTCAAACAGTCTACGCTTTGATCGTTCCCTGGAAGACCAGTAGTAGTTTCCGATTCACATCTAGTGGCATTCTGTAATCTGTGGACTATCAGAGTTTTGATGAAACACAGAAACTGCATCGGGATTGAATACAACAATCACCATGCGCAGTTTCCTCCATGGGAGGTATGTCTCAAACGGTCTACGCTTTGATCGTTCCCTGGAAGACCAGTAGTAGTTTCCGATGCACATCTGGTGGTGTTCTCTAACCTGTGGACTATCAGAGTGTTGATGAAACACAGAAATTGCATCGGGATTGAATACAACAGTCACCATGCGCACTTTCCTCCATGGGAGTAATTCTCAAACAGTCTACGCTTTGATCGTTCCCTGGAAGACCAGTAGTAGTTTCCGATGCACATCTGGTGGCATTCTGTAATCTGTGGACTATCAGAGTGTTGATGAAACACAGAAATTGCATCGGGATTGAATACAACAATCACCATGCGCACTTTCCTCCACGGGAGGTATGTCTCAAACAGTCTACGCTTTGATCGTTCCCTGGAAGACCAGTAGTAGTTTCCGATGCACATGTGGTGGTATTCTCTAATCTGTGGACTATCAGAATGTTGATGAACCACAGAAATTGCATCGGGATTGAATACAACAGTCACCATCCGCACTTTCCTCCATTTTAGTAATGTCTGAAACAGTCTACGCTTGGATCGTTCCCAGGAAGACCAGTAGCAGTTTCGGTTGCACATCTCGTGGCATTCTGTAATCTGTGGAGTATCAGAGTGTTGATGAAACACAGAAATTGCATTGGGATTGAATAAAACAGTCACCATGCGCACTTTCCTCCATGGGAGTAATTCTCAAACAGTCTACGCTTTGATCGTTCCCTGGAAGACCAGTAGTAGTTTCCGATGCACATCTAGTGGTATTCTGTAATCTGTGGACTATCAGAGTTTTGATGAAACACAGAAACTGCATCGGGATTGAATACAACAATCACCATGCGCAGTTTCCTCCATGGGAGGTATGTCTCAAACAGTCTACGCTTTGATCGTTCCCTGGAAGACCAGTAGTAGTTTCCGATGCACATCTGGTGGTGTTCTCTAACCTGTGGACTATCAGAGTGTTGATGAAACACAGAAATTGCATCGGGATTGAATACAACACTCACCATGCGCACTTTCCTCCATGGGAGTAATTCTCAAACAGTCTACGCTTTGATCGTTCCCTGGAAGACCAGTAGTAGTTTCCGATGCACATCTGGTGGCATTCTGTAATCTGTGGACTATCAGAGTGTTGATGAAACACAGAAATTGCATCGGGATTGAATACAACAGTCACCATCCGCACTTTCCTCCATTTTAGTAATGTCTGACACAGTCTACGCTTGGATCGATCCCAGGAAGACCAGTAGCAGTTTCGGTTGCACATCTCGTGGCATTCTGTAATCTGTGGAGTATCAGAGTGTTGATGAAACACAGAAATTGCATTGGGATTGAATACAACAGTCACAATGCGCACTTTCCTCCATGGGAGTAATTCTCAAACAGTCTACGCTTTGATCGTTCCCTGGAAGACCAGTAGTAGTTTCCGATGCACATCTGGTGGTGTTCTCTAACCTGTGGACTATCAGAGTGTTGATGAAACACAGAAATTGCATCGGGATTGAATACAACAGTCACCATGCGCACTTTCCTCCATGGGAGTAATTCTCAAACAGTCTACGCATTGATCGTTCCCTGGAAGACCAGTAGTAGTTTCCGATGCACATCTGGTGGCATTCTGTAATCTGTATACTATCAGAGTGTTGATGAAACACAGAAATTGCATCGGGATTGAATACAACAATCACCATGCGCACTTTCCTCCACGGGAGGTATGTCTCAAACAGTCTACGCTTTGATCGTTCCCTGGAAGACCAGTAGTAGTTTCCGATGCACATCTGGAGGTATTCTGTTATCTGTAGACTATGAGAGTGTTGATGAAACACAGAATTTGCATCGGGATTGAATACAACAGTCACCATGCGCACTTTCCTCCATGGGAATAATGTCTCTAACAGTTTTCGCTTTGATCGTTCCCTGGAAGACCAGTAGCAGTTTCCGATGCTCATCTGGATTCTTTCTGTAATCTGTGGACTATCAGACTGTTGATGAAACACAGAAATTGCATCGGGAATGAATACAACAGTCAACATGCGCACTTTCCTCCACGGGATGTATGTCTCTAACTGTCTATGCTTTGATCGTTCCCTTGAAGACCAGTAGTAGTTTCCGATGCACATCTGGTGGCATTCTGTAATCTGTGGACTATCAGAGTGTTGATGAAACACAGAAATTGCATCAGGACTGAACACAACAGTCACCATCCGCACTTTCCTCCATGGGAGTAATGTCTGAAACAGTCTACGCTTTGATCGTTCCCTGTAAGAACAGTAGCAGTTTCCGATGCACATCTAGTGGCATTCTGTAATCTGTGGACTATCAGAATGTTGATGAAACACAGAATCTGCATCGGGATTGAATACAACAATCACCATGCGCACTTTCCTCCATGGGAGTAATTCTCAAACAGTCTACGCTTTGATCGTTCCCTGGAAGACCAGTTGTAGTTTCCGATGCACATCTGGTGGCATTCTGTAATCTGTGGACTATCAGAGTGTTGATGAAACACAGAAACTGCATCGGGATTGAAGACAACAGTCACCATGCGCACTTTCCTCCACGGGAGGTATGTCTCAAACAGTCTACGCTTTGATCGTTCCCTGGAATTCCAGTAGTAGTTTCCGATGCACATGTGGTGGTATTCTCTAATCTGTGGACTATCAGAATGTTGATGAACCACAGAAATTGCATCGGGATTGAATACAACAGTCACCATCCGCACTTTCCTCCATTTTAGTAATGTCTGAAACAGTCTACGCTTGGATCGATCCCAGGAAGACCAGTAGCAGTTTCGGTTGCACATCTCGTGGCATTCTGTAATCTGTGGAGTATCAGAGTGTTGATGAAACACAGAAATTCCATTGGGATTGAATACAACAGTCACAATGCGCACATTCCTCCATGGGAGTAATTATCAAACAGTCTACGCTTTGATCGTTCCCTGGAAGACCAGTAGTAGTTTCCGATGCACATCTAGTGGTATTGTGTAATCTGTGGACTATCAGAGTTTTGATGAAACACAGAAACTGCATCGGGATTGAATACAACAATCACCATGCGCAGTGTCCTCCATGGGAGGTATGTCTCAAACAGTCTACGCTTTGATCGTTGCCTGGAAGACCAGTAGTAGTTTCCGATGCACATCTGGTGGTGTTCTCTAACCTGTGGACTATCAGAGTGTTGATGAAACACAGAAATTGCATCGGGATTGAATTCAACAGTCACCATGCGCACTTTCCTCCATAGGAGTAATTCTCAAACAGTCTACGCTTTGATCGTTCCCTGGAAGACCAGTAGTAGTTTCCGATGCACATCTGGTGGCATTCTGTAATCTGTGGACTATCAGAGTGTTGATGAAACACAGAAATTGCATCGGGATTTAATACAACAATCACCATGCGCACTTTCCTCCACGGGAGGTATGTCTCAAACAGTCTACGCTTTGATCGTTCCCTGGAAGACCAGTAGTAGTTTCCGATGCACATCTGGAGGTATTCTGTTATCTGTAGACTATGAGAGTGTTGATGAAACACAGAATTTGCATCGGGATTGAATACAACAGTCACCATGCCCACTTTCCTCCATGGGAATAATGTCTCTAACAGTTTTCGCTTTGATCGTTCCCTGGAAGACCAGAAGTAGTTTCCGATGCACATCTGGATTCTTTCTGTAATCTGTTTACTATCAGACTGTTGATGAAACACAGAAATTGCATCGGGAATGAATACAACAGTCAACATGCGCACTTTCCTCCGCGGGATGTATGTGTCTAACTGTCTATGCTTTGATCGTTCCCTTGAAGACCAGTAGTAGTTTCCGATGCACATCTGGTGGCATTCTGTAATCTGTGGACTATCAGAGTGTTGATGAAACACAGAAATTGCATCAGGACTGAACACAACAGTCACCATCCGCACTTTCCTCCATGGGAGTAATGTCTGAAACAGTCTACGCTTTGATCGTTCCCTGGAAGACCAGTAGTAGTTTCCGATGCACATCTGGTGGTATTCTCTAATCTGTGGACTATCAGAGTGTTGATGAAACACAGAAAATGCATCGGGATTGAATACAACAGTCACCATCCGCACTTTCCTCCACGGGAGGTATGTCTCAAACAGTCTACGCTTTGATCGTTCCCTGGAAGACCAGTAGTAGTTTCCGATGCACATCTGGAGGTATTCTGTTATCTGTAGACTATGAGAGTGTTGATGAAACACAGAATTTGCATCGGGATTGAATACAACAGTCACCATGCGCACTTTCCTCCATGGGAATAATGTCTTTAACAGTTTTCGCTTTGATCGTTCCCTGGAAGACCAGTAGTAGTTTCCGATGCACATCTGGATTCTTTCTGTAATCTGTGGACTATCAGCCTGTTGATGAAACACAGAAATTGCATCGGGAATGAATACAACAATCACCATGCGCACTTTCCTCCACGGGAGGTATGCCTCAAACAGTCTACGCTTTGATCGTTCCCTGGAAGACCAGTAGTAGTTTCCGATGCACATCTGGAGGTATTCTGTTATCTGTAGACTATGAGAGTGTTGATGAAACACAGAATTTGCATCGGGATTGAATACAACAGTCACCATGCGCACTTTCCTCCATGGGAATAATGTCTCTAACAGTTTTCGCTTTGATCGTTCCCTGGAAGACCAGTAGCAGTTTCCGATGCTCATCTGGATTCTTTCTGTAATCTGTGGACTATCAGACTGTTGATGAAACACAGAAATTGCATCGGGAATGAATACAACAGTCAACATGCGCACTTTCCTCCGCGGGATGTATGTGTCTAACTGTCTATGCTTTGATCGTTCCCTTGAAGACCAGTAGTAGTTTCCGATGCACATCTGGTGGCATTCTGTAATCTGTGGACTATCAGAGTGTTGATGAAACACAGAAATTGCATCAGGACTGAACACAACAGTCACCATCCGCACTTTCCTCCATGGGAGTAATGTCTGAAACAGTCTACGCTTGGACCGTTCCCAGGAAGACCAGTAGCAGATTCCGATGCACATCTCGTGGAATTCTGTAATCGGTGGAGTATCAGAGTGTTGATGAAACACAGAAATTGCATCGGGATTGAATACTACATTCACCATGCGCACTTTCCTCCATGGGAGTAATGTCTCCAACAGTCTACGCTTTGATCGTTCCCTGGAAGACCAGTACTATTTTCCGATGCACATCTGGAGGCTTTCTGTAATCTGTGGACTATCAGAGTGTTGATGAAACACAGAAATTCCATCGGGATTGAATACAACAGTCTCCATGCGCAGTTTCCTCCATGGTAGTAAAGTCTCAAACTGTCTACGCTTTGATCGTTCCCTGGAAGACCAGTAGTAGTTTCCGATGCACATGCGGATGCTTTCCGTAATCTGTGGACTATCAGAGTGTTGATGAAACACAGATATTGCATCGAGATTGAATACAACGGTCACCATGCGCACTTTCATCCATGGGAGTAATGGCCCAAACATTCTACGCTTTGATCGTTCCCTGGATGACCAGTAGTAGCTTCCGATTAACGTCCGGAGGCATTCTGTAATCTGTGGACTATCAGAGTGTTGATGAAACACAGAAAATGCATCGTGATTGAATACAACAGTCACCATCCGCACTTTCCTCCACGGGAGGTATGTCTCAAACAGTCTGCGATTTGATCGATCCCAGGAAGACCAGTAGCAGTTTCGGTTGCACATCTCGTGGCATTCTGTAATCTGTGGAGTATCAGAGTGTTGATGAAACACAGAAATTGCATTGGGATTGAATAAAACAGTCACCATGCGCACTTTCCTCCATGGGAGTAATTCTCAAACAGTCTACGATTTGATCGTTCCCTGGAAGACCAGTAGTAGTTTCCGATGCACATCTAGTGGCATTCTGTAATCTGTGGACTATCAGAGTTTTGATGAAACACAGAAACTGCATCGGGATTGAATACAACAATCACCATGCGCAGTTTCCTCCACGGGAGGTATGTCTCAAACAGTCTACGCTTTGATCGTTCCCTGGAAGACCAGTAGTAGTTTCCGATGCACATCTGGAGGTATTCTGTTATCTGTAGACTATGAGAGTGTTGATGAAACACAGATTTTGCATCGGGATTGAATACAACAGTCACCATGCGCACTTTCCTCCATGGGAATAATGTCTCTAACAGTTTTCGCTTTGATCGTTCCCTGGGAGACCAGTAGTAGTTTCCGATGCACATCTGGATTCTTTCTGTAATCTGTGGACTATCAGACTGTTGATGAAACACAGAAATTGCATCGGGAATGAATACAACAGTCAACATGCGCACTTTCCTCCACGGGATGTATGTCTCTAACAGTCTATGCTTTGATCGTTCCCTTGAAGACCAGTAGTAGTTTCCGATGCACATCTGGTGGCATTCTGTAATCTGTGGACTATCAGAGTGTTGATGAAACACAGATATTGCATCAGGACTGAACACAACAGTCACCATCCGCACTTTCCTCCATGGGAGTAATGTCTGAAACAGTCTAGGCTTTGATCGTTCCCTGTAAGAACAGTAGCAGTTTCCGATGCACATCTAGTGGCATTCTGTAATCTGTGGACTATCAGAATGTTGATGAAACACAGAATCTGCATCGGGATTGAATACAACAATCTCCATGCGCACTTTCCTCCACGGGAGGTATGTCTCAAACAGTCTACGCTTTGATCGTTCCCTGGAAGACCAGTAGTAGTTTCCGATGCACATCTGGTGGCATTCTGTAATCTGTGGACTATCAGAGTGTTGATGAAACACAGAAATTGCATCGGGATTGAATACAACAATCACCATGCGCACTTTCCTCCACGGGAGGTATGTCTCAAACAGTCTACGCTTTGATCGTCCCCTGGAAGACCAGTAGTAGTTTCCGATGCACATCTGGAGACATTCTGTAATCTGCGGACTATCAGAGTGTTGATGAAACACAGAAATTGCATTGGGATTGAATACAACAGTCACAATGCGCACTTTCCTCCATGGGAGTAATTCTCAAACAGTCTGCGCTTTGATCGTTCCCTGGAAGACCAGTAGTAGTTTCCGATGCACATCTAGTGGCATTGTGTAATCTGTGGACTATCAGAGTTTTGATGAAACACAGAAACTGCATCGGGATTGAATACAACAATCACCATGCGCAGTTTCCTCCATGGGAGGTATGTCTCAAACAGTCTACGCTTTGATCGTTCCCTGGAAGACCAGTAGTAGTTTCCGATGCACATCTGGTGGTGTTCTCTAACCTGTGGACTATCAGAGTGTTGATGAAACACAGAAATTGCATCGGGATTGAATACAACAGTCACCATGCGCACTTTCCTCCATGGGAGTAATTCTCAAACAGTCTACGCTTTGATCGTTCCCTGGAAGACCAGTAGTAGTTTCCGATGCACATCTGGTGGCATTCTGTAATCTGTGGACTATCAGAGTGTTGATGAAACACAGAAATTGCATCGGGATTTAATACAACAGTCACCATGCGCACTTTCCTCCATGGGAGTCATTTTCAAACAGTCTACGCTTTGATCGTTCCCTGGAAGACCAGTAGTAGTTTCCGATGCACATCTGGTGGCATTCTGTAATCTGTGGACTATCAGAGTGTTGATGAAACAAAGAAATTGCATCGGGATTGAATACAACAGTCACCATCCGCACTTTCCTCCATGGGAGTAATGTCTCTAACAGTTTTCGCTTTGATCGTTCCCTGGAAGACCAGTAGTAGTTTCCGATGCACATCTGGATTCTTTCTGTAATCTGTGGACTATCAGACTGTTGATGAAACACAGAAATTGCATCGGGAATGAATGCAACAGTCAACATGCGCACTTTCCTCCACGGTATGTATGTCTCTAACTGTCTATGCTTTGATCGTTCCCTTGAAGACCAGTAGTAGTTTCCGATGCACATCTGGTGGCATTCTGTAATCTGTGGACTATCAGAGTGTTGATGAAACACAGAAATTGCATCAGGACTGAACACAACAGTCACCATCCGCACTTTCCTCCATGGGAGTAATGTCTGAAACAGTCTACGCTTGGACCGTTCCCAGGAAGACCAGTAGCAGATTCCGATGCACATCTCGTGGCATTCTGTAATCGGTGGAGTATCAGAGTGTTGATGAAACACAGAAATTGCATCGGGATTGAATACTACATTCACCATGCGCACTTTCCTCCATGGGAGTAATGTCTCCAACAGTCTACGCTTTGATCGTTCCCTGGAAGACCAGTACTATTTTCCGATGCACATCTGGAGGCTTTCTGTAATCTGTGGACTATCAGAGTGTTGATGAAACACAGAAATTCCATCGGGATTGAATACAACAGTCTCCATGCGCAGTTTCATCCATGGTAGTAAAGTCTCAAACTGTCTACGCTTTGATCGTACCCTGGAAGACCAGTAGTAGTTTCCGATGCACATGCGGATGCTTTCCGTAATCTGTGGACTATCAGAGTGTTGATGAAACACAGATATTGCATCGAGATTGAATACAACGGTCACCATGCGCACTTTCCTCCATGGGAGTAATGGCCCAAACATTCTACGCTTTAATCGTTCCCTGGATGACCAGTAGTAGCTTCCGATTAACGTCCGGAGGCATTCTGTAATCTGTGGACTATCAGAGTGTTGATGAAACACAGAAAATGCATCGGGATTGAATACAACAGTCACCATCCGCACTTTCCTCCACGGGAGGTATGTCTCAAACAGTCTACGCTTTGATCGATCCCAGGAAGACCAGTAGCAGTTTCGGTTGCACATCTCGTGGCATTCTGTAATCTGTGGAGTATCAGAGTGTTGATGAAACACAGAAATTGCATTGGGATTGAATAAAACAGTCACCATGCGCGCTTTCCTCCATGGGAGTAATTCTCAAACAGTCTACGATTTGATCGTTCCCTGGAAGACCAGTAGTAGTTTCCGATGCACATCTAGTGGCATTCTGTAATCTGTGGACTATCAGAGTTTTGATGAAACACAGAAACTGCATCGGGATTGAATACAACAATCCCCATGCGCAGTTTCCTCCACGGGAGGTATGTCTCAAACAGTCTACGCTTTGATCGTTCCCTGGAAGACCAGTAGTAGTTTCCGATGCACATCTGGAGGTATTCTGTTATCTGTAGACTATGAGAGTGTTAATGAAACACAGATTTTGCATCGGGATTGAATACAACAGTCACCATGCGCACTCTCCTCCATGGGAATAATGTCTCTAACAGTTTTCGCTTTGATCGTTCCCTGGGAGACCAGTAGTAGTTTCCGATGCACATCTGGATTCTTTCTGTAATCTGTGGACTATCAGACTGTTGATGAAACACAGAAATTGCATCGGAATGAATACAACAATCAACATGCGCACTTTCCTCCACGGGATGTATGTCTCTAACAGTCTAATCTGTCTCGCGTGTGT
>NW_026063045.1:0-38499 GCF_023897955.1 Schistocerca gregaria | reverse complement strand
AAATGTTTGAGACATTACTAACATGGAGGAATGTGCGGATGGTGACTATTGTATTCAATCCCGATGCAATTTCTGTGTTTCATCAACACTTTGAAGGTCCACAGATTACAGAATGCCACATGATGTGCTAAGGAAACTACTACTGGTCTTCCAGGGAACCATCTAAGCGTAGCCTCTTTGAGAATTACTCCCATATATGAAAGTGCGGATGGTGACTGTTGTATTCACTCCCGATGCAATTTCTGTGTTTCATCAACACTTTGAAGGTCCACAGATTACAGAATGCCTCCAGATGTGCATCGGAAACTACTACTTTTCTTCCAGGGCACGATCAGAACGTAGACTGTTTGAGACATTACTCCCGAGGAGGAAAGTGCGCATGATGACTGTTGTATACAATCCCGATGCAATTTCTGTGTTTCATCAACACTCTAATAGTCCACAGATTACAGAATGCCACCAGATGTGCATCGGAAACTACTACTGGTTTTCCAGGGAACGATCAAAGCGTGGCCTGTTACAGACATTACTCAAATGGAGGAAAGTGTGCATGGTGACTGTTGTATTCAATCCCGATACAATTTCTGTCTTTCATCAACACTCTGACACTCCACAGATTACAGAATGCCTCAACATGTGCATCGGAAACTACTACTGGTCTTCCAGGGAACGATCAGAGCGGAGACTCTTTGAGACATTACTCGCATGGAGGAAAGTGCGCATGGTGACTGTTGTATTCAATCCCGATGCAATTTCTGTGTTTCATCAACAGTCTGATAGTCCACAGATTACAGAGTGCCACCAGATGTGCATCGGAAACTACTACTGGTCTTCCAGGGAACGATCAAAGCGTAGACTGTTTGAGACATTACTCCCATGGAGGAAAGTGCGCATGGTGACTGTTGTATTCAATCCCGCTGCAATTTCTGTGTATCATCAACACTCCGATAGTCCACAGATTACAGAATGCCTCCAGATGTGCATCGGAAACTACTACTGGTCTTCCAGGGAACGATCAAAGCGTAGACTCTTTGAGACATTACTCCCATGGAGGAAGGTGCGCATGGTGACTGTTGTATTCAATCCCGATGCAATTTCTGTGTTTCATCAAAACTCTGATACTTCACAGATTACAGAATGCCTCCAGATGTGCATCGGAAACTACTACTGGTCTTCCAGGGAACGATCAAAGCGTAGACAGTTACAGACATTACTCAAATGGAGGAAAGTGCGCATGGTGACTGTTGTATTCAATCCCGCTGCAATTTCTGTGTTTCATCAACACTCTGATAGCCCACAGATTACAGAATACATCCAGATGCGCATCGGAAACTACTACTGGTCTTCCAGGGAACGATCAAAGCGTAGACTGTTTGAGACATTACTAATATGGAGGAAAGTGCGGATGGTGACTGTTGTATTCACTCCCGATGCAATTTCTGTGTTTCATCAACACTTTGAAGGTCCACAGATTACAGATGGCCTCCAGATGTGCATCGGAAACTACTACTTTTCTTCCAGGGCACGATCAGAACGTAGACTGTTTGAGACATTACTCCCGAGGAGGAAAGTGCGCATGATGACTGTTGTATACAATCCCGATGCCATTTCTGTGTTTCATCAACACTCTGATAGTCCACAGATTACAGAATGCCTCCAGATGTGCATCGGAAACTACTACTGGTTTATCAGGGAACGATCAAAGCGTAGACAGTTACAGACATTACTCAAATGGAGGAAAGTGCGCATGGTGACTGTTGTATTCAATCCCGATGCAATTTCTGTGTTTCATCAACACTCTGACACTCCACAGATTACAGAATGCCTCAATATGTGCATCGGAAACTACTACTGGTCTTCCAGGGAACGATCAAAGCGTAGACTTTTTGAGACATTACTCCCATGGAGGAATGTGCCCATGGTGACGGTTGTATTCAATCCCGATGTAATATCTGTGTTTCATCAACACTCTGATAGTCCACGGATTACAGAATACATCCAGAAGTGCATCGGAAACCAACACTGGTGTTCCAGGGAACGATCAGAACGTAAAATGTTTGAGACATTACTAACATGGAGGAATGTGCGGATGGTGACTCTTGTATTCAATCCCGATGCAATTTCTGTGTTTCATCAACACTTTGAAGGTCCACAGATTACAGAATGCCACCAGATGTGCATCGGTAACAACTACTGGTCTTCCAGGGAACGATCAAAGCGTAGACTGCTTGAGACATTACTCCCATGGAGGAAAGTGCGCATGGTGACTGTTGTATTCAATTCTGATGCAATTTCTGTGTTTCATCAACACTCTGATAGTCGACAGATTACAGAATGACCCCAGATGTGCATCGGAAACTACTACTGGTCTTCCAGGGAACGATCAGAGCGGAGACTGTTTGAGACATTACTCGCATGGAGGAGAGTGCGCATGGTGACTGTTGTATTCAATCCCGATGCAATTTCTGTGTTTCATCGACAGTCTGATAGTCCACAGATTACAGACTGCCACCAGTTGTGCATCGGAAACTACTACTGGTCTTCCAGGGAACGATCAAAGCGTAGACTGTTTGAGACATTACTCCCATGGAGGAAAGTGCGCATAGTGACTGTTGTAATCAATCCCGATTCAATTTCGGTGTTTCATCAACAATCTGATAGTCCACAGATTACAGAATGCCACAAGATGTGCATCGGAAACTACTAATGGTCTTCCAGGGAACGATCAAAGCGTAGACTCTTTGAGACATTAATTCCATGGAGGAAAGTGCGCATGGTGACTGTTGTATTCAATCCCGATGCAATTATTGTGTTTCTTCAACACTCTGATAGCCCACAGATTACAGAATACATCCAGATGTGCATCGGAAACTAACACTGGTGTTCCAGGGAACGATCAAAGCGTAGACTGTTTGAGACATTAGTAACATGGAGGAAAGTGCGGATGGTGACTGTTGTATTCACTCCCTATGCAATTTCTGTGTTTCATCAACACTTTGAAGGTCCACAGATTACAGAATGCCTCCAGATGTGCATCGGAAACTACTACTTTTCTTCCAGGGCACGATCAGAACGTAGACTGTTTGAGACATTACTCCCGAGGAGGAAAGTGCGCATGATGACTGTTGTATACAATCCCGATGCCATTTCTGTGTTTCATCAACACTCTGATAGTCCACAGATTACAGAATGCCTCCAGATGTGCATCGGAAACTACTACTGGTTTTCCAGGGAACGATCAAAGCGTAGACAGTTACAGACATTACTCAAATGGAGGAAAGTGCGCATGGTGACTGTTGTATTCAATCCCGATGCAATTTCTGTGTTTCATCAACACTCTGACACTCCACAGATTACAGAATGCCTCAATATGTGCATCGGAAACTACTACTGGTCTTCCAGGGAACGATCAAAGCGTAGACTTTTTGAGACATTACTCCCATTGAGGAAAGTGCGCATGGTGACTGTTGTATTCAATCTCGATGCAATTTCTGTGTTTCATCAACAGTCTGATAGTCCACAGATTGCAGAGTGCCACCAGATGTGCATCTGAAACTACTGCTGGTCTTCCAGGGAACGATAAAAGCGTAGACTGCTAGAGACATTACACCAATGGAGGAAAGTGCGCATGGTGACGGTTGTATTCAATCCCGATGCAATTTCTGTGTTTCATCAACACTCTGATAGTCCACGGATTACAGAATACATCCAGATGTGCATCGGAAACCAACACTGGTGTTCCAGGGAACGATCAGAACGTAAAATGTTTGAGACATTACTAACATGGCGGAATGTGCGGAAGGTGACTGTTGTATTCAATCCCGATGCAATTTCTGTTTTTCATCAACACTTTGAAGGTCCACAGATTACAGAATGCCACAAGATGTGCATCGGTAAGTACCACTGGTCTTCCAGGGAACGATCAAAGCGTAGACTGCTTGAGACGTTACTCCCATGGAGGAAAGAGCGCATGGAGACTGTTGTATTCAATCCCGATGCAATTTCTGTATTTCATCAACAGACTGATTGTCCACAGATTACAGTAAGCCTCCAGATGTGCATCGGAAACTACTACTGGTCTTCCAGGGAACGATCAAAGCGTAGACTGTTAGAGACATTACGCCCATGGAGGAAAGTGCGCATGGTGACTGTTGTATTCAATCCCGATGCAATTTCTGTGTATCATCAACACTCTGATAGTCCACAGATTACAGAATGACCCCAGATGTGCATCGGAAACTACTACTGGTCTTCCAGGGAACGATCAGATCGGAGACTGTTTGAGACATTACTCGCATGGAGGAAAGTGCGCATGGTGACTGTTGTATTCAATCCCGATGCAATTTCTGTGTTTGAACAACACTCTGATAGTGTACAGATTACAGAATGCCTCCAGATGTGCATCGGAAACTACTACTGGTCTTCCAGGGAA
Source organism: Schistocerca gregaria (assembly GCF_023897955.1). Classification (NCBI taxonomy): domain Eukaryota; kingdom Metazoa; phylum Arthropoda; class Insecta; order Orthoptera; family Acrididae; genus Schistocerca; species Schistocerca gregaria. The sequence goes on along the minus strand of NW_026063045.1, from coordinate 34,067 downwards.
CGATCAAAGCGTAGACTGTTTGAGACATTACTCCCATGGAGGAAAGTGCGCATGGTGACTGTTGTATTCAATCCCGATGCAATTTCTGTGTTTCATCAACAGTCTGATAGTCCACAGATTACAGAGTGCCACCAGATGTGCATCGGAAACAACCACTGGTCTTCCATGGAGCGATCAAAGCGTAGACTGTTTGAGACATTACTCCCATGGAGGAAAGTGCGCATGGTGACTGTTGTATTCAATCCCGATGCAATTTCTGTGTGTCATCAACACTCTGATAGTCCACAGATTACAGAATGCCTCCAGATGTGCATCGGAAACTACTACTGGTTTTCCAGGGAACGTTCAGAGCGTAGACTCTTTGAGACATTACCCCCATGGAGGAAGGTGCGCATGGTGACTGTTGTATTCAATCCCGATGCAATTTCTGTGTTTCATCAAAACTTTGATACTTCACAGATTACAGAATGCCTCCAGATGTGCATCGAAAACTACTACTGGTCTTCCAGGGAACGATCAAAGCGTAGACTGTTTGAGACATTACTCCCATGGAGGAAAGTGCGCATTTTGACTGTTGTATTCAATCTCGATGCAATTTCTGTGTTTCATCAACAGTCTGATAGTTCACAGATTACAGAGTGCCACCAGATGTGCATCGGAAACTACTACTGGTCTTCCAGGGAACGATCAAAGCGTAGACTGTTTGAGACATTACTAACATGGAGGAAAGTGCGGATGGTGACTGTTGTATTCAATCCCGATGCAATTTCTGTGTTTCATCAACACTTTGAAGGTCCATAGATTACAGAATGCCACATAATGTGCATCGTTAACTACTACTGGTCTTCCAGGGAACGATCAAAGCGTAGACTGTTTGAGACATTACTCCCGAGGAGGAAAGTGCGCATGATGACTGTTGTACACAATCCCGATGCAATTTCTGTGTTTCATCAACACTCTAATAGTCCACAGATTACAGGATGCCTCCAGATGTGCATCGGAAACTACTACTGGTTTTCCAGGGAACGATCAAAGCGTAGACTGTTACAGACATTACTCAAATGGAGGAAAGTGTGCATGGTGACTGTTGTATTCAATCCCGATGCAATTTCTGTGTTTCATCAACACTCTGATACTCCACAGATTACAGAATGCCTCAATATGTGCATCGGAAACTACTACTGGTCTTCCAGGGAACGATCAAAGCGTAGACTTTTTGAGACATTACTGCCATTGAGGAAAGTGCGCATGGTGACTGTTGTATTCAATCTCGATGCAATTTCTGTGTTTCATCAACAGTCTGATAGTCCACAGATTACAGAGTGCCACCAGATGTGCATCGGAAACTACTACTGGTCTTCCAGGGAACGATCAAAGCGTAGACTGTTTGAGACATTACTAACATGGAGGAAAGTGCGGATGGTGACTGTTGTATTCAATCCAGATGCAATTTCTGTGTTTCATCAACACTTTGAAGGTCCATAGATTACAGAATGCCACATGATGTGCATCGTTAACTACTACTGGTCTTCCAGGGAACGATCAAAGCGTAGACTGTGTGAGACATTACTCCCATGGAGGAAAGTGCACATGGTGACTGTTGTATTCAATCCCGATGCAATTTCTGTGTTTCATCAACACTCTGATACTGCACAGATTACAGAATGCCTCAATATGTGCATCGGAAACTACTACTGGTCTTCCAGGGAACGATCAGAGCGGAGACTGTTTGAGACATTACTCGCATGGAGGAAAGTGCGCATGGTGACTGTTGTATTCAATCCCGATGCAATTTCTGTGTTTCATCAACAGTCTGATAGTCCACAGATTACAGAGTGCCACCAGATGTGCATCGGAAACTACTACTGGTCTTCCAGGGAACGATCAAAGCGTAGACTGTTTGAGACATTACTCCCATGGAGGAAAGTTCGGATGGTGACTGTTGTATTCACTCCCGATGCAATTTCTGTGTGTCATCAACACTTTGAAGGTCCACAGATTACAGAATGCCTCCAGATGTGCATCGGAAACTACTACTTTTCTTCCAGGGCACGATCAGAACGTAGACTGTTTGAGACATTACTCCCGAGGAGGAAAGTGCGCATGATGACTGTTGTATACAATCCCGATGCCATTTCTGTGTTTCATCAACACTCTGATAGTCCACAGATTACAGAATGCCTCCAGATGTGCATCGGGAACTACTACTGGTTTATCAGGGAACGATCAAAGCGTAGACAGTTACAGACATTACTCAAATGGAGGAAAGTGCGCATGGTGACTGTTGTATTCAATCCCGATTCAATTTCTGTGTTTCATCAACACTCTGACACTCCACAGATTACAGAATGCCTCAATATGTGCATCGGAAACTACTGCTGGTCTTCCAGGGAACGATCAAAGCGTAGACGTTTTGAGACATACTCCCATTGAGGAAAGTGCGCATGGTGACTGTTGTATTCAATCCCGATGCAATTTCTGTGTTTCATCAACAGTCTGATAGTCCACAGATTACAGAGTGCCACCAGATGTGCATCGGAAACAACCACTGGTCTTCCAGGGAACGATCAAAGCGTAGACTGTTTGAGACATTACTCCCATGGAGGAAAGTGCGCATGGTGACTGTTGTATTCAATCCCGATGCAATTTCTGTGTGTCATCAACACTCTGATAGTCCACAGATTACAGAATGCCTCCAGATGTGCATCGGAAACTACTACTGGTTTTTAAGGGAACGATCAAAGCGTAGACTCTTTGAGACATTACCCCCATGGAGGAAGGTGTGCATGGTGACTGTTGTATTCAATCCCGATGCAATTTCTGTGTTTCATCAAAACTCTGATACTTCACAGATTACAGAATTCCTCCAGATGTGCATCGGAAACTACTACTGGTCTTCCAGGGAACGATCAAAGCGTAGACTGTTTGAGACATTACTCCCATGGAGGAAAGTGCGCATTTTGACTGTTGTATTCAATCTCGATTCAATTTCTGTGTTTCATCAACAGTCTGATAGTCCACAGATTACAGAGTGCCACCAGATGTGCATCGGAAACTACTACTGGTCTTCCAGGGAACGATCAAAGCGTAGACTGTTTGAGACATTACTAACATGGAGGAAAGTGCGGATGGTGACTGTTGTATTCAATCCCGATCCAATTTCTGTGTTTCATCAACACTTTGAAGGTCCATAGATTACAGAATGCCACATGATGTGCATCGTTAACTACTACTGGTCTTCCAGGGAACGATCAAAGCGTAGATGTTTGAGACATTACTCGTATGGAGAGAAGTGCGCATGGTGACTGTTTTATTCAATCCCGATGCAATTTCTGTGTTTCATCAACACTCTGATAGCCCACAGATTACAGAATACATCCAGATGTGCATCGGAAACTACTACTAGTCTTCCAGGGAACGATCAAAGCGTAGACTGTTTGAGACATTACTAACATGGAGGAAAGTGCGGATGGTGACTGTTGTATTCAATCCCGATGCAATTTCTGTGTTTCATCAACACTTTGAAGGTCCACAGATTACAGAATGCCACATGATGTGCTAAGGAAACTACTACTGGTCTACCAGGGAACCATCTAAGCGTAGCCTCTTTGAGAATTACTCCCATATACGAAAGTGCGGATGGTGACTGTTGTATTCACTCCTGATGCAATTTCTGTGTTTCATCAAAACTTTTAAGGTCCACAGATTACAGAATGCCTCCAGATGTGCATCGGAAACTACTACTTTTCTTCCAGGGCACGATCAGAACGTAGACTGTTTGAGACATTACTCCCGAGGAGGAAAGTGCGCATGATGACTGTTGTACACAATCCCGATGCAATTTCTGTGTTTTATCAACACTTTAATAGTCCACAGATTACAGAATGCCTCCAGATGTGCATCGGAAACTACTACTGGTCTTCCAGGGAACGATCAAAGGGTAGACTGTTTGAGACATTACTCCCATGGAGGAAGGTGCACATGGTGACTGTTGTATTCAATCCCGATGCAATTTCTGTGTTTCTTCAACACTCTGATAGTCCACAGATTACAGAATGCCACCAGACGTGCATCGGAAACTACTACTGGTCTTCCAGGGAACGATCAAAACGTAGACGGTTTGAAACATTACTCCCGTGGCGGAAAGTGCGCATGATGACTGTTGTATACAATCCCGATGCAATTTCTGTGTTTTATCAACACTCTGATAGTCCACAATTTACAGTATGCCTCCAGATGTGCATCGGAAACTACTACTGGTCTTCCAGGGAACGATCAAAGCGTAGACTGTTTGAGACATTACTTTTATGGAGGTAAGTGCGCATGGTAACTGTTGTATTCAATCTCGATGCAATTTCTGTGTTTCATCAACACTCTGATAGTCCACAATTTACAGAATGCCTCCAGATGTGCATCGGAAACTACTACTGGTTTTCCTGGGAACGATCAAAGCGTAGACTGTTTGAGACATTACTCGAATGGAGGAAAGTGCGCATGGTGACTGTTGTATTCAATCCCGATGCAATTTCTGTATTTCATCAACACTTTGAAGGTCCACAGATTACAGATGCCTCCAGATGTGCATTGGTAACTACTACTGGTCCTTCAGGGAACGATCAAAGCGTAGACTGTTTGAGACATTACTCACATGGAGGTAAGTGCGCATGGTGACTGTTGTATTCAATCCCGATGCAATTTCTGTGTTTCATCAACAGTCTGATAGTCCACAGAATACAGAAAGCGTCCAGATGTGCATCACAAACTACTACTGGTCTTCCAGGGAACGATCAAAGCGTAGACTGTTTGAGACATTACTCCCATGGAGGAAAGAGGGCATTGTGACAGTTGTATTCAATCTCGATGCAATTTCTGTGTTTCATCAACAGTCTTATAGTCCACAGATTACAGAGTGCCACCAGATGTGCATCGGATACTACTACTGGTCTTCCAGTGAACCATCAAAGCGTAGCCTCTTTGAGAATAACTCCCATGGACGAAAGTGCCGATTGTGACTGTTCTATTCACTCCCGATGCAATTTCTGTGTTTCATCAACACTTTGAAGGTCCACAGATTACAGAATGCCTCCAGATGTGCATCGGAAACTACTACTGGTCTTCCAGGGAATGATCAAAGCGTAGACTGTTTGAGACATTACTCCCATGGAGGAAGATGCGCAGGGTGACTGTTGTATTGAATCCCGATGCAATTTCTGTGTTTCATCAACACTCTGATACTCCACAGATTACAGAATGCCTCAATACGTGCATCGGAAACTACTACTGGTCTTCCAGGGAACGATCAAAGCGTAGACTTTTTGAGACATTACTCCCATTGAGGAAAGTGGGCATGGTGACTGTTGTATTCAATCTCGATGCAATTTCTGTGTTTCATCAACAGTCTGATAGTCCACTGAATACAGAGTGCCGCCAGATGTGCATCTGAAACTACTACTGGTCTTCCAGGGAACGATAAAAGCGTAGACTGTTAGAGACATTACTCCCATGGAGGAAAGTGCGCATAGTGACGGTTGTGTTCAATCCCGATGCAATATCTGTGTTTCATCAACACTCTGATAGTCCACGGATTACAGAATACATCCAGAAGTGCATCGGAAACCAACACTGGTGTTCCAGGGAACGATCAGAACGTAAAATGTTTGAGACATTACTAACATGGAGGAATGTGCGGATGGTGACTCTTGTATTCAATCCCGATGCAATTTCTGTGTTTCATCAACACTTTGAAGGTCCACAGATTACAGAATGCCACCAGATGTGCATCGGTAACAACTACTGGTCTTCCAGGGAACGATCAAAGCGTAGACTGCTTGAGACATTAATCCCATGGAGGAAAGTGCGCATGGTGACTGTTGTATTCAATTCTGATGCAATTTCTGTGTTTCATCAACACTCTGATAGTCGACAGATTACAGAATGACCCCAGATGTGCATCGGAAACTACTACTGGTCTTCCAGGGAACGATCAGAGCGGAGACTGTTTGAGACATTACTCGTATGGAGGAGAGTGCGCATGGTGACTGTTGTATTCAATCCCGATGCAATTTCTGTGTTTCATCAAAGTCTGATAGTCCACAGATTACAGACTGCCACCAAATGTGCATCGGAAACTACTACTGGTCTTCCAGGGAACGATCAAAGCGTAGACTGTTTGAGACATTACTCCCATGGAGGAAAGTGCGCATGGTGACTGTTGTAATCAATCCCGATTCAATTTCGGTGTTTCATCAACAATCTGATAGTCCACAGATTACAGAATGCCACAAGATGTGCATCGGAAACTACTAATGGTCTTCCAGGGAACGATCAAAGCGTAGACTCTTTGAGACATTACTTCCATGGAGGAAAGTGCGCATGGTGACTGTTGTATTCAATCCCGATGCAATTATTGTGTTTCATCAACACTCTGATAGCCCACAGATTACAGAATACATCCAGATGTGCATCGGAAACTAACACTGGTGTTCCAGGGAACGATCAAAGCGTAGACTGTTTGAGACATTACTGACATGGAGGAAAGTGCGGATGGTGACTGTTGTATTCACTCCCGATGCAATTTCTGTGTTTCATCAGCACTTTGAAGGTCCACAGATTACAGAATGCCACAAGATGTGTATCGGTAACTACCACTGGTCTTCCAGGGAAAGATCAAAGCGTAGACTGCTTGAGACATTACTCCCATGGAGGAAAGTGCGCATTTTGACTGTTGTATTCAATCTCGATGCAATTTCTGTGTTTCATCAACAGTCTGATAGTCCACAGATTACAGAGTGCCACCAGATGTGCATCGGAAACTACTACTGGTCTTCCAGGGAACGATCAAAGCGTAGACTGTTTGAGACATTACTAACATGGAGGAAAGTGCGGATGGTGACTGTTGTATTCAATCCCGATCCAATTTCTGTGTTTCATCAACACTTTGAAGGTCCATAGATTACAGAATGCCACATGATGTGCATCGTTAACTACTACTGGTCTTCCAGGGAACGATCAAAGCGTAGACTGTTTGAGACATTACTCGTATGGAGAGAAGTGCGCATGGTGACTGTTTTATTCAATCCCGATGCAATTTCTGTGTTTCATCAACACTCTGATAGCCCACAGATTACAGAATACATCCAGATGTGCATCGGAAACTACTACTAGTCTTCCAGGGAACGATCAAAGCGTAGACTGTTTGAGACATTACTAACATGGAGGAAAGTGCGGATGGTGACTGTTGTATTCAATCCCGATGCAATTTCTGTGTTTCATCAACACTTTGAAGGTCCACAGATTACAGAATGCCACATGATGTGCTAAGGAAACTACTACTGGTCTTCCAGGGAACCATCTAAGCGTAGCCTCTTTGAGAATTACTCCCATATACGAAAGTGCGGATGGTGACTGTTGTATTCACTCCTGATGCAATTTCTGTGTTTCATCAAAACTTTTAAGGTCCACAGATTACAGAATGCCTCCAGATGTGCATCGGAAACTACTACTTTTCTTCCAGTGCACGATCAGAACGTAGACTGTTTGAGACATTACTCCCGAGGAGGAAAGTGCGCATGATGACTGTTGTACACAATCCCGATGCAATTTCTGTGTTTTATCAACACTTTAATAGTCCACAGATTACAGAATGCCTCCAGATGTGCATCGGAAACTACTACTGGTCTTCCAGGGAACGATCAAAGGGTAGACTGTTTGAGACATTACTCCCATGGAGGAAGGTGCACATGGTGACTGTTGTATTCAATCCCGATGCAATTTCTGTGTTTCTTCAACACTCTGATAGTCCACAGATTACAGAATGCCACCAGACGTGCATCGGAAACTACTACTGGTCTTCCAGGGAACGATCAAAACGTAGACGGTTTGAAACATTACTCCCGTGGCGGAAAGTGCGCATGATGACTGTTGTATACAATCCCGATGCAATTTCTGTGTTTTATCAACACTCTGATAGTCCACAATTTACAGTATGCCTCCAGATGTGCATCGGAAACTACTACTGGTCTTCCAGGGAACGATCAAAGCGTAGACTGTTTGAGACATTACTTTTATGGAGGTAAGTGCGCATGGTAACTGTTGTATTCAATCTCGATGCAATTTCTGTGTTTCATCAACACTCTGATAGTCCACAATTTACAGAATGCCTCCAGATGTGCATCGGAAACTACTACTGGTTTTCCTGGGAACGATCAAAGCGTAGACTGTTTGAGACATTACTCCCATGGAGGAAAGTGCGCATGGTGACTGTTGTATTCAATCCCGATGCAATTTCTGTATTTCATCAACACTTTGAAGGTCCACAGATTACAGATGCCTCCAGATGTGCATTGGTAACTACTACTGGTCCTTCAGGGAACGATCAAAGCGTAGACTGTTTGAGACATTACTCACATGGAGGTAAGTGCGCATGGTGACTGTTGTATTCAATCCCGATGCAATTTCTGTGTTTCATCAACAGTCTGATAGTCCACAGAATACAGAAAGCGTCCAGATGTGCATCACAAACTACTACTGGTCTTCCAGGGAACGATCAAAGCGTAGACTGTTTGAGACATTACTCCCATGGAGGAAAGAGGGCATTGTGACAGTTGTATTCAATCTCGATGCAATTTCTGTGTTTCATCAACAGTCTTATAGTCCACAGATTACAGAGTGCCACCAGATGTGCATCGGATACTACTACTGGTCTTCCAGTGAACCATCAAAGCGTAGCCTCTTTGAGAATAACTCCCATGGACGAAAGTGCCGATTGTGACTGTTCTATTCACTCCCGATGCAATTTCTGTGTTTCATCAACACTTTGAAGGTCCACAGATTACAGAATGCCTCCAGATGTGCATCGGAAACTACTACTTTTCTTCCAGGGCACGATCAGAACGTAGACTGTTTGAGACATTACTCCCGTGGAGGAAAGTGCGCATGATGACTGTTGTATACAATCCCGATGCAATATCTGTGTTTCATCAACACTCTGATAGTCCACAGATTACAGAATGCCTCCAGATGTGCATCGGAAACTACTACTGGTCTTCCAGGGAATGATCAAAGCGTAGACTGTTTGAGACATTACTCCCATGGAGGAAGATGCGCAGGGTGACTGTTGTATTGAATCCCGATGCAATTTCTGTGTTTCATCAACACTCTGATACTCCACAGATTACAGAATGCCTCAATATGTGCATCGGAAACTACTACTGGTCTTCCAGGGAACGATCAAAGCGTAGACTTTTTGAGACATTACTCCCATTGAGGAAAGTGGGCATGGTGACTGTTGTATTCAATCTCGATGCAATTTCTGTGTTTCATCAACAGTCTGATAGTCCACTGAATACAGAGTGCCGCCAGATGTGCATCTGAAACTACTACTGGTCTTCCAGGGAACGATAAAAGCGTAGACTGTTAGAGACATTACTCCCATGGAGGAAAGTGCGCATAGTGACGGTTGTATTCAATCCCGATGCAATATCTGTGTTTCATCAACACTCTGATAGTCCACGGATTACAGAATACATCCAGAAGTGCATCGGAAACCAACACTGGTGTTCCAGGGAACGATCAGAACGTAAAATGTTTGAGACATTACTAACATGGAGGAATGTGCGGATGGTGACTCTTGTATTCAATCCCGATGCAATTTCTGTGTTTCATCATTACTTTGAAGGTCCACAGATTACAGAATGCCACCAGATGTGCATCGGTAACAACTACTGGTCTTCCAGGGAACGATCAAAGCGTAGACTGCTTGAGACATTACTCCCATGGAGGAAAGTGCGCATGGTGACTGTTGTATTCAATTCTGATGCAATTTCTGTGTTTCATCAACACTCTGATAGTCGACAGATTACAGAATGACCCCAGATGTGCATCGGAAACTACTACTGGTCTTCCAGGGAACGATCAGAGCGGAGACTGTTTGAGACATTACTCGTATGGAGGAGAGTGCGCATGGTGACTGTTGTATTCAATCCCGATGCAATTTCTGTGTTTCATCAAAGTCTGATAGTCCACAGATTACAGACTGCCACCAGATGTGCATCGGAAACTACTACTGGTCTTCCAGGGAACGATCAAAGCGTAGACTGTTTGAGACATTACTCCCATGGAGGAAAGTGCGCATGGTGACTGTTGTAATCAATCCCGATTCAATTTCGGTGTTTCATCAACAATCTGATAGTCCACAGATTACAGAATGCCACAAGATGTGCATCGGAAACTACTACTGGTTTTCCAGGGAACGATCAAAGCGTAGACAGTTACAGACATTACTCAAATGGAGGAAAGTGCGCATGGTGACTGTTGTATTCAATCCCGATGCAATTTCTGTGTTTCATCAACACTCTGACACTCCACAGATTACAGAATGCCTCAATATGTGCATCGGAAACTACTACTGGTCTTCCAGGGAACGATCAAAGCGTAGACTTTTTGAGACATTACTCCCATTGAGGAAAGTGCGCATGGTGACTGTTGTATTCAATCTCGATGCAATTTCTGTGTTTCATCAACAGTCTGATAGTCCACAGATTGCAGAGTGCCACCAGATGTGCATCTGAAACTACTACTGGTGTTCCAGGGAACGATAAAATCGTAGACTGTTAGAGACATTACTCCAATGGAGGAAAGTGCGCATGGTGACGGTTGTATTCAATCCCGATGCAATTTCTGTGTTTCATCAACACTCTGATAGTCCACGGATTACAGAATACATCCAGATGTGCATCGGAAACCAACACTGGTGTTCCAGGGAACGATCAGAACGTAAAATGTTTGAGACATTACTAACATGGCGGAATGAGCGGAAGGTGACTGTTGTATTCAATCCCGATGCAATTTCTGTGTTTCATCAGCACTTTGAAGGTCCACAGATTACAGAATGCCACAAGATGTGTATCGGTAACTACCACTGGTCTTCCAGTGAAAGATCAAAGCGTAGACTGCTTGAGACATTACTCCCATGGAGGAAAGAGCGCATGGAGACTGTTGTATTCAATCCCGATGCAATTTCTGTATTTCATCAACAGTCTGATTGTCCACAGATTACAGTAAGCCTCCAGATGTGCATCGGAAACTACTACTGGTCTTCCAGGGAACGATCAAAGCGTAGACTGTTAGAGACATTACGCCCAAGGAAGGAAAGTGCGCATGGTGACTGTTGTATTCAATCCCGATGCAATTTCAGTGTATCATCAACACTCTGATAGTCCACAGATTACAGAATGACCCCAGATGTGCATCGGAAACTACTACTGGTCTTCCAGGGAACGATCAGAGCGGAGACTGTTTGAGACATTACTCGCATGGAGGAAAGTGCACATGGTGACTGTTGTATTCAATCCCGATGCAATTTCTGTGTTTGAACAACACTCTGATAGTGTACAGATTACAGAATGCCTCCAGATGTGCATCGGAAACTACTACTGGTCTTCCAGGGAACGATCAAAGCGTAGACTGTTTGAGACATTACTTCCATGGAAGAAAGTGCGCATGGTGACTGTTGTATTCAATCCCGATGCAATTTCTGTGTTTCATCAACAGTCTGATAGTCCACAGATTACAGAGTGCCACCAGATGTGCATCGGAAACAACCACTGGTCTTCCAGGGAACGATCAAAGCGTAGACTGTTTGAGACCTTACTCCCAAGGAGGAAAGTGCGCATGGTGACTGTTGTATTCAATCCCGATGCAATTTCTGTGTGTCATCAACACTCTGATAGTCCACAGATTACAGAATGCCTCCAGATGTGCATCGGAAACTACTACTGGTTTTCCAGGGAACGATCAAAGCGTAGACTCTTTGAGACATTACCCCCATGGAGGAAGGTGCGCATGGTGACTGTTGTATTCAATCCCGATGCAATTTCTGTGTTTCATCAAAACTCTGATACTTCACAGATTACAGAATGCCTCCAGATGTGCATCGGAAACTACTACTGGTCTTCCAGGGAACGATCAAAGCGTAGACTGTTTGAGACATTACTCCCATGGAAGAAAGTGCGCATTTTGACTGTTGTATTCAATCTCGATGCAATTTCTGTGTTTCATCAACAGTCTGATAGTCCACAGATTACAGAGTGCCACCAGATGTGCATCGGAAACTACTACTGGTCTTCCAGGGAACGATCTAAGCGTAGACTGTTAGAGACATTACTCCCATGGAGGAAAGTGCGCATGGTGACGGTTGTATTCAATCCCGATGCAATATCTGTGTTTCATCAACACTCTGATAGTCCACGGATTACAGAATACATCCAGAAGTGCATCGGAAACCAACACTGGTGTTCCAGGGAACGATCAGAACGTAAAATGGTTGAGATATTACTAACACTGAGGAATGTGCGGAAGGTGACTCTTGTATTCAATCCCGATGCAATTTCTGTGTTTCATCAACACTTTGAAGGTCCACAGATTACATAATGCCACCAGATGTGCATCGGTAACAACTACTGGTCTTCCAGGGAACTATCAAAGCGTAGACTGCTTGAGACATTACTCCCATGGAGGAAAGTGCGCATGGTGATTGTTGTATTCAATTCAGATGCAATTTCTGTGTTTCATCAACACTCTGATAGTCGACAGATTACAGAATGACCCCTAATGTGCATCGGAAACTACTACTGGTCTTCCAGGGAACGATCAGAGCGGAGACTGTTTGAGACATTACTCGTATGGAGGAGAGTGCGCATGGTGACTGTTGTATTCAATCCCGATGCAATTTCTGTGTTTCATCAACAGTCTGATAGTCCACAGATTACAGACTGCCACCAGATGTGCATCGGAAACTACTACTGGTCTTCCAGGGAACGATCAAAGCGTAGAGTGTTTGAGACATTACTCCCATGGAGGAAAGTGCGCATGGTGACTGTTGTAATCAATCCCGATTCAATTTCGGTGTTTCATCAACAATCTGATAGTCCACAGATTACAGAATGCCACAAGATGTGCATCGGAAACTACTAATGGTCTTCCAGGGAACGATCAAAGCGTAGACTCTTTGAGACATTACTTCCATGGAGGAAAGTGCGCATGGTGACTGTTGTATTCAATCCCGATGCAATTATTGTGTTTCATCAACACTCTGATAGCCCACAGATTACAGAATACATCCAGATGTGCATCGGAAACTAACACTGGTGTTCCAGGGAACGATCAAAGCGTAGACTGTTTGAGACATTACTGACATGGAGGAAAGTGCGGATGGTGACTGTTGTATTCACTCCCGATGCAATTTCTGTGTTTCATCAACACTTTGAAGGTCCACAGATTACAGAATGCCTCCAGATGTGCATCGAAAACTACTACTTTTCTTCCAGGCCACGATCAGAAAGTAGACTCTTTGAGACATTACTCCCGAGGAGGAAAGTGCGCATGATGACTGTTGTATACAATCCCGATGCCATTTCTGTGTTTCATCAACACTCTGATAGTCCACAGATTACAGAATGCCTCCAGATGTGCATCGGAAACTACTACTGGTTTTCCAGGGAACGATCAAAGCGTAGACAGTTACAGACATTACTCAAATGGAGGAAAGTGCGCATGGTGACTGTTGTATTCAATCCCGATGCAATTTCTGTGTTTCATCAACACTCTGACACTCCACAGATTACAGAATGCCTCAATATGTGCATCGGAAACTACTACTGGTCTTCCAGGGAACGATCAAAGCGTAGACTTTTTGAGACATTACTCCCATTGAGGAAAGTGCGCATGGTGACTGTTGTATTCAATCTCGATGCAATTTCTGTGTTTCATCAACAGTCTGATAGTCCACAGATTGCAGAGTGCCACCAGATGTGCATCTGAAACTACTACTGGTGTTCCAGGGAACGATAAAATCGTAGACTGTTAGAGACATTACTCCAATGGAGGAAAGTGCGCATGGTGACGGTTGTATTCAATCCCGATGCAATTTCTGTGTTTCATCAACACTCTGATAGTCCACGGATTACAGAATACATCCAGATGTGCATCGGAAACCAACACTGGTGTTCCAGGGAATGATCAGAACGTAAAATGTTTGAGACATTACTAACATGGCGGAATGAGCGGAAGGTGACTGTTGTATTCAATCCCGATGCAATTTTTGTGTTTCATCAGCACTTTGAAGGTCCACAGATTACAGAATGCCACAAGATGTGTATCGGTAACTACCACTGGTCTTCCAGGGAAAGATCAAAGCGTAGACTGCTTGAGACATTACTCCCATGGAGGAAAGAGCGCATGGAGACTGTTGTATTCAATCCCGATGCAATTTCTGTATTTCATCAACAGTCTGATTGTCCACAGATTACAGTAAGCCTCCAGATGTGCATCGGAAACTACTACTGGTCTTCCAGGGAACGATCAAAGCGTAGACTGTTAGAGACATTACGCCCATGGAGGAAAGTGCGCATGGTGACTGTTGTATTCAATCCCGATGCAATTTCAGTGTATCATCAACACTCTGATAGTCCACAGATTACAGAATGACCCCAGATGTGCATCGGAAACTACTACTGGTCTTCCAGGGAACGATCAGAGCGGAGACTGTTTGAGACATTACTCGCATGGAGGAAAGTGCGCATGGTGACTGTTGTATTCAATCCCGATGCAATTTCTGTGTTTGAACAACACTCTGATAGTGTACAGATTACAGAATGCCTCCAGATGTGCATCGGAAACTACTACTGGTCTTCCAGGGAACGATCAAAGCGTAGACTGTTTGAGACATTACTTCCATGGAGGAAAGTGCGCATGGTGACTGTTGTATTCAATCCCGATGCAATTTCTGTGTTTCATCAACAGTCTGATAGTCCACAGATTACAGAGTGCCACCAGATGTGCATCGGAAACAACCACTGGTCTTCCAGGGAACGATCAAAGCGTAGAGTGTTTGAGACCTTACTCCCAAGGAGGAAAGTGCGCATGTTGACTGTTGTATTCAATCCCGATGCAATTTCTGTGTGTCATCAACACTCTGATAGTCCACAGATTACAGAATGCCTCCAGATGTGCATCGGAAACTACTACTGGTTTTCCAGGGAACGATCAAAGCGTAGACTCTTTGAGACATTACCCCCATGGAGGAAGGTGCGCATGGTGACTGTTGTATTCAATCCCGATGCAATTTCTGTGTTTCATCAAAACTCTGATACTTCACAGATTACAGAATGCCTCCAGATGTGCATCGGAAACTACTACTGGTCTTCCAGGGAACGATCAAAGCGTAGACGGTTTGAGACATTACTCCCATGGAAGAAAGTGCGCATTTTGACTGTTGTATTCAATCTCGATGCAATTTCTGTGTTTCATCAACAGTCTGATAGTCCACAGATTACAGAGTGCCACCAGATGTGCATCGGAAACTACTACTGGTCTTCCAGGGAACGATCTAAGCGTAGACTGTTGGAGACATTACTCCCATGGAGGAAAGTGCGCATGGTGACGGTTGTATTCAATCCCGATGCAATATCTGTGTTTCATCAACACTCTGATAGTCCACGGATTACAGAATACATCCAGAAGTGCATCGGAAACCAACACTGGTGTTCCAGGGAACGATCAGAACGTAAAATGGTTGAGATATTACTAACACTGAGGAATGTGCGGAAGGTGACTCTTGTATTCAATCCCGATGCAATTTCTGTGTTTCATGAACACTTTGAAGGTCCACAGATTACATAATGCCACCAGATGTGCATCGGTAACAACTACTGGTCTTCCAGGGAACGATCAAAGCGTAGACTGCTTGAGACATTACTCCCATGGAGGAAAGTGCGCATGGTGATTGTTGTATTCAATTCTGATGCAATTTCTGTGTTTCATCAACACTCTGATAGTCGACAGATTACAGAATGACCCCTAATGTGCATCGGAAACTACTACTGGTCTTCCAGGGAACGATCAGAGCGGAGACTGTTTGAGACATTACTCGCATGGAGGAGAGTGCGCATGGTGACTGTTGTATTCAATCCCGATGCAATTTCTGTGTTTCATCAACAGTCTGATAGTCCACAGATTACAGACTGCCACCAGATGTGCATCGGAAACTACTACTGGTCTTCCAGGGAACGATCAAAGCGTAGACTGTTTGAGACATTACTCCCATGGAGGAAAGTGCGCATGGTGACTGTTGTAATCAATCCCGATTCAATTTCTGTGTTTCATCAACAATCTGATAGTCCACAGATTACAGAATGCCACAAGATGTGCATCGGAAACTACTAATGGTCTTCCAGGGAACGATCAAAGCGTAGACTCTTTGAGACATTACTTCCATGGAGGAAAGTGCGCATGGTGACTGTTGTATTCAATCCCGATGCAATTATTGTGTTTCATCAACACTTTGATAGCCCACAGATTACAGAATACATCCAGATGTGCATCGGAAACTAACACTGGTGTTCCAGGTAACGATCAAAGCGTAGACTGTTTGAGACATTACTAACATGGAGGAAAGTGCGGATGGTGACTGTTGTATTCACTCCCGATGCAATTTCTGTGTTTCATCAACACTTTGAAGGTCCACAGATTACAGAAAGCCTCCAGATGTGCATCGGAAACTACTACTTTTCTTCCAGGGCATGATCAGAAAGTAGACTCTTTGAGACATTACTCCAGAGGAGGAAAGTGCGCATGATGAATGTTGTATACAATCCCGATGCCATTTCTGTGTTTCATCAACACTCTGATAGTCCACAGATTACAGAATGCCTCCAGATGTGCATCGGAAACTACTACTGGTTTTCCAGGGAACGATCAAAGCGTAGACAGTTACAGACATTACTCAAATGGAGGAAAGTGCGCATGGTGACTGTTGTATTCAATCCCGATGCAATTTCTGTGTTTCATCAACACTCTGACACTCCACAGATTACAGAATGCCTCCAGATGTGCATCGTAAACTACTACTGGTCTTCCAGGGAACGATCAAAGCGTAGACTTTTTGAGACATTACTCCCATTGAGGAAAGTGCGCATGGTGACTGTTGTATTCAATCTCGATGCAATTTCTGTGTTTCATCAACAGTCTGATAGTCCACAGATTGCAGAGTGCCACCAGATGTGCATCTGAAACTACTACTGGTCTTCCATGGAACGATAAAAGCGTAGACTGTTAGAGACATTACTCCAATGGAGGAAAGTGCGCATGGTGACGGTTGTATTCAATCCCGATGCAATTTCTGTGTTTCATCAACACTCTGATAGTCCAAGGATTACAGAATACATCCAGATGTGCATCGGAAACCAACACTGGTGTTCCAGGGAACGATCAGAACGTAAAATGTTTGAGACATTACTAACATGGCGGAATGTGCGGAAGGTGACTGTTGTATTCAAACCCGATGCAATTTCTGTGTTTCATCATCACTTTGAAGGTCCACAGATTACAGAATGCCACAAGATGTGCATCGGTAACTACCACTGGTCTTCCAGGGAAAGATCAAAGCGTAGACTGCTTGAGACATTACTCCCATGGAGGAAAGAGCGCATGGAGACTGTTGTATTCAATCCCGATGCAATTTCTGTATTTCATCAACAGTCTGATTGTCCACAGATTACAGAATGACCCCAGATGTGCATCGGAAACTACTACTGGTCTTCCAGGGAACGATCAGAGCGGAGACTGTTTGAGACATTACTCGCATGGAGGAAAGTGCGCATGGTGACTGTTGTATTCAATCCCGATGCAATTTCTGTGTTTGAACAACACTCTGATAGTGTACAGATTACAGAATGCCTCCAGATGTGCATCGGAAACTACTACTGGTCTTCCAGGGAACGATCAAAGCGTAGACTGTTTGAGACATTACTACTATGCAGGAAAGTGCGCATGGTGACTGTTGTATTCAATCCCGATGCAATTTCTGTGTTTCATCAACAGTCTGATAGTCCACAGATTACAGAGTGCCACCAGATGTGCATCGGAAACAACCACTGGTCTTCCAGGGAACGATCAAAGCGTAGACTGTTAGAGACATTACTCCCATGGAGGAAAGTGCGCATGGTGACTGTTGTATTCAATCCCGATGCAATTTCTGTGTGTCATCAACACTCTGATAGTCCACAGATTACAGAATGCCTTCAGATGTGCATCGGAAACTACTACTGGTTTTCCAGGGAACGATCAAAGCGTAGACTCTTTGAGACATTACCCCCATGGAGGAAGGTGCGCATGGTGACTGTTGTATTCAATCCCGATGCAATTTCTGTGTTTCATCAAAACTCTGATACTTCACAGATTACAGAATGCCTCCAGATGTGCATCGGAAACTACTACTGGTCTTCCAGGGAACGATCAAAGCGTAGACTGTTTGAGACATTACTCCCGAGGAGGAAAGTGCTCATGATGACTGTTGTATACAATCCAGATGCCATTTCTGTGTTTCATCAACACTCTGATAGTCCACAGATTACAGAATGCCTCCAGATGTGCATCGGAAACTACTACTGGTTTATCAGGAAACGATCAAAGCGTAGACTGTTTGAGACATTACTTCCATGGAGGAAAGTGCGCATGGTGACTGTTGTATTCAATCCCGATGCAATTTCTGTGTTTGAACAACACTCTGATAGTGTACAGATTACAGAATGCCTCCAGATGTGCATCGGAAACTACTACTGGTCTTCCAGGGAACGATCAAAGCGTAGACTGTTTGAGACATTACTCCCATGCAGGAAAGTGCGCATGGTGACTGTTGTATTCAATCCCGATGCAATTTCTGTGTTTCATCAACAGTCTGATAGTCCACAGATTACAGAGTGCCACCAGATGTGCATCGGAAACAACCACTGGTCTTCCAGGGAACGATCAAAGCGTAGACTGTTTGAGACATTACTCCCATGGAGGAAAGTGCGCATGGTGACTGTTGTATTCAATCCCGATGCAATTAATGTGTGTCATCAACACTCTGATAGTCCACAGATTACAGAATGCCTCCAGATGTGCATCGGAAACTACTACTGGTTTTCCAGGGAACGATCAAAGCGTAGACTCTTTGAGACATTACCCCCATGGAGGAAGGTGCGCATGGTGACTGTTGTATTCAATCCCGATGCAATTTCTGTGTTTCATCAATACTCTGATACTTCACAGATTACAGAATGCCTCCAGATGTGCATCGGAAACTACTACTGGTCTTCCAGGGAACGATCAAAGCGTAGACTGTTTGAGACATTACTCCCATGGAGGAAAGTGCGCATTTTGACTGTTGTATTCAATCTCGATGCAATTTCTGTGTTTCATCAACAGTCTGATAGTCCACAGATTACAGAGTGCCACCAGATGTGCATCGGGTACTACTACTGGTCTTCCAGGGAACGATCTAAGCGTAGACTGTTAGAGACATTACTCCCATGGAGGAAAGTGCGCATGGTGACGGTTGTATTCAATCCCGATGCAATATCTGTGTTTCATCAACACTCTGATAGTCCACGGATTACAGAATACATCCAGAAGTGCATCGGAAACCAACACTGGTGTTCCAGGGAACGATCAGAACGTAAAATGTTTGAGAAAAACTAACATGGAGGAATGTGCGGATGGTGACTCTTGTATTCAATCCCGATGCAATTTCTGTGTTTCATCAACACTTTGAAGGTCCACAGATTACATAATGCCACCAGATGTGCATCGGTAACAACTACTGGTCTTCCAGGGAACGATCAAAGCGTAGACTGCTTGAGACATTACTCCCATGGAGGAAAGTGCGCATGGTGACTGTTGTATTCAATTCTGATGCAATTTCTGTGTTTCATCAACACTCTGATAGTCCACAGATTACAGAATGACCCCTAATGTGCATCGGAAACTACTACTGGTCTTCCAGGGAACGATCAGAGCGGAGACTGTTTGAGACATTACTCGCATGGAGGAGAGTGCGCATGGTGACTGTTGTATTCAATCCCGATGCAATTTCTGTGTTTCATCAACAGTCTGATAGTCCACAGATTACAGACTGCCACCAGATGTGCATCGGAAACTACTACTGGTCTTCCAGGGAACGATCAAAGCGTAGACTGTTTGAGACATTACTCCCATGGAGGAAAGTGCGCATGGTGACTGTTGTAATCAATCCCGATTCAATTTCGGTGTTTCATCAACAATCTGATAGTCCACAGATTACAGAATGCCACAAGATGTGCATCGGAAACTACTAATGGTCTTCCAGGGAACGATCAAAGCGTAGACTCTTTGAGACATTACTTCCATGGAGGAAAGTGCGCATGGTGACTGTTGTATTCAATCCCGATGCAATTATTGTGTTTCATCAACACTCTGATAGCCCACAGATTACAGAATACATCCAGATGTGCATCGGAAACTAACACTGGTGTTCCAGGGAACGATCAAAGCGTAGACTGTTTGAGACATTACTAACATGGAGGAAAGTGCGGATGGTGACTGTTGTATTCACTCCCGATGCAATTTCTGTGTTTCATCAACACTTTGAAGGTCCACAGATTACAGAATGCCTCCAGATGTGCATCGGAAACTACTACTTTTCTTCCAGGGCACGATCAGAAAGTAGACTCTTTGAGACATTACTCCCGAGGAGGAAAGTGCGCATGATGACTGTTGTATACAATCCCGATGCTATTTCTGTGTTTCATCAACACTCTGATAGTCCACAGATTACAGAATGCCTCCAGATGTGCATCGGAAACTACTACTGGTTTTCCAGGGAACGATCAAAGCGTAGACAGTTACAGACATTACTCAAATGGAGGAAAGTGCGCATGGTGACTGTTGTATTCAATCCCGATGCAATTTCTGTGTTTCATCAACACTCTGACACTCCACAGATTACAGAATGCCTCAATATGTGCATCGGAAACTACTACTGGTCTTCCAGGGAACGATCAAAGCGTAGACTTTTTGAGACATTACTCCCATTGAGGAAAGTGCGCATGGTGACTGTTGTATTCAATCTCGATGCAATTTCTGTGTTTCATCAACAGTCTGATAGTCCACAGATTGCAGAGTGCCACCAGATGTGCATCTGAAACTACTACTGGTCTTCCATGGAACGATAAAAGCGTAGACTGTTAGAGACATTACTCCAATGGAGGAAAGTGCGCATGGTGACGGTTGTATTCAATCCCGATGCAATTTCTGTGTTTCATCAACACTCTGATAGTCCACGGATTACAGAATACATCCAGATGTGCATCGGAAACCAACACTGGTGTTCCAGGGAACGATCAGAATGTAAAATGTTTGAGACATTACTAACATGGCGGAATGTGCGGAAGGTGACTGTTGTATTCAAACCCGATGCAATTTCTGTGTTTCATCAACACTTTGAAGGTCCACAGATTACAGAATGCCACAAGATGTGCATCGGTAACTACCACTGGTCTTCCAGGGAAAGATCAAAGCGTAGACTGCTTGAGACATTACTCCCATGGAGGAAAGAGCGCATGGAGACTGTTGTATTCAATCCCGATGCAATTTCTGCATTTCATCAACAGTCTGATTGTCCACAGATTACAGAATGACCCCAGATGTGCATCGGAAACTACTACTGGTCTTCCAGGAACGATCAGAGCGGAGACTGTTTGAGACATTACTCGCATGGAGGAAAGTGCGCATGGTGACTGTTGTATTCAATCCCGATGCAATTTCTGTATTTGAACAACACTCTGATAGTGTACAGATTACAGAATGCCTCCAGATGTGCATCGGAAACTACTACTGGTCTTCCAGGGAACGATCAAAGCGTAGACTGTTTGAGACATTACTCCCATGGAGGAAAGTGCGCATGGTGACTGTTGTATTCAATCCCGATGCAGTTTCTGTGTTTCATCAACAGTCTGATAGTCCACAGATTACTGAGTGCCACCAGATGTGCATCGGAATCAACCACTCGTCTTCCAGGGAACGATCAAAGCGTAGACTGTTAGAGACATTACTCCCATGGAGGAAAGTGCGCATGGTGACTGTTGTATTCAATCCCGATGCAATTTCTGTGTGTCATCAACACTCTGATAGTCAACAGATTACAGAATGCCTCCAGATGTGCATCGGAAACTACTACTGGTTTTCCAGGGAACGATCAAAGCGTAGACTCTTTGAGACATTACCCCCATGGAGGAAGGTGCGCATGGTGACTGTTGTATTCAATCCCGATGCAATTTCTGTGTTTCATCAAAACTCTGATACTTCACAGATTACAGAATGCCTCCAGATGTGTATCGGAAACTACTACTGGTCTTCCAGGGAACGATCAAAGCGTAGACTGTTTGAGACATTACTCCCGAGGAGGAAAGTGCGCATGATGACTGTTGTATACAATCCCAATGCCATTTCTGTGTTTCATCAACACTCTGATAGTCACAGATTACAGAATGCCTCCAGATGTGCATCGTAAACTACTACTGGTTTATCAGGGAACGATCAAAGCGTAGACAGTTACAGACATTACTCAAATGGAGGAAAGTGCGCATGGTGACTGTTGTATTCAATCCCGATGCAATTTCTGTGTTTCATCAACACTCTGACACTCCACAGATTACAGAATGCCTCAATATGTGCATCGGAAACTACTACTGGTCTTCCAGGGAACGATCAAAGCGTAGACTTTTTGAGACATTACTCCCATTGAGGAAAGTGCGCATGGTGACGGTTGTATTCTATCCCGATGCAATTTCTGTGTTTCATCAACACTCTGATAGTCCACGGATTACAGAATACATCCAGATGTGCATCGGAAACCAACACTGGTTGTCCAGGGAACGATCAGAACGTAAAATGTTTGAGACATTACTAACATGGAGGAATGTGCGGATGCTGACTGTTGTATTCAATTCCGATGCAATTTCTGTGTTTCATCAACACTTTGAAGGTCCACAGATTACAGAATGCCACCAGATGTGCATCGGTAACTACTACTGGTCTTCCAGGGAACGATCAAAGCGTAGACTGCTTGAGACATTACTCCCATGGAGGAAAGAGCGCATGGAGACTGTTGTATTCAATCCCGATGCAATTTCTGTATTTCATCAACAGTCTGATAGTCCACAGATTACAGTAAGCCTCCAGATGTGCATCGGAAACTACTACTGGTCTTCCAGGGAACGATCAAAGCGTAGACTGTTAGAGACATTACGCCCATGGAGGAAAGTGCGCATGGTGACTGTTGTATTCAATCCCGATGCAATTTCTGTGTTTCATCAACACTCTGATAGTCCACAGATTACAGAATGACCCCAGATGTGCATCGGAAACTACTACTGGTCTTCCAGGGAACGATCAGAGCGGAGACCGTTTGAGACATTACACGCATGGAGGAAAGTGCGCATGGTGACTGTTGTATTCAATCCCGATGCAATTTCTGTGTTTGAACAACACTCTGATATTGTACGGATTACAGAATGCCTCCAGATGTGCATCGGAAACTACTACTGGTCTTCCAATGAACGATCAAAGCGTAGACTGTTTGAGACATTACTCCCATGGAGGAAAGTGCGCATTTTGACTGTTGTATTCAATCTCGATGTAATTTCTGTGTTTCATCAACAGTCTGATAGTCCACAGAATACAGAGTGCCACCAGATGTGCATCGGAAACTACTACTGGTCTTCCAGGGAACGATCAAAGCGTAGACTGTTTGAGACATTACTAACATGGAGGAAAGTGCGGATGGTGACTGTTGTATTCAATCCCGATGCAATTTCTGTGTTTCATCAACACTTTGAAAGTCCATAGATTACAGAATGCCACATGATGTGCATCGTTAACTACTACTGGTCTTCCAGGGAACGATCAAAGCGTAGACTGTTTGAGACATTACTCCCATGGAGAAAAGTGCGCATGGTGACTGTTTTATTCAATCCCGATGCAATTTCTGTGTTTCATCAACACTTTGAAGGTCCACAGATTACAGAATGCCACATGATGTGCTAAGGAAACTACTACTGGTCTTCCAGGGAACCATCTAAGCGTAGCCTCTTTGAGAATTACTCCCATATACGAAAGTGCGGATGGTGACTGTTGTATACACTCCCGATGCAATTTCTGTGTTTCATCAACACTTTGAAGGTCCACAGATTACAGAATGCCTCCAGATGTGCATCGGAAACTACTACTTTTCTTCCAGGGCACGATCAGAACGTAGACTGTTTGAGACATTACTCCCGAGGAGGAAAGTGCGCGTGATGACTGTTGTATACCATCCCGATGCAATTTCTGTGTTTCATCAACACTGTAATAGTCCACAGATTACAGAATGCCTCCAGATGTGCATCGGAAACTACTACTGGTTTTCCAGGGAACGATCAAAGCGTAGACTGTTACAGACATTACTCAAATGGAGGAAAGTGTGCATGGTGACTGTTGTATTCAATCCCGATGCAATTTCTGTGTTTCATCAACACTCTGATACTCCAAGATTACAGAATGCCTCAATATGTGCATCGGAAACTACTACTTGTCTTCCAGGGAACG
This sequence comes from Schistocerca gregaria, assembly GCF_023897955.1. Taxonomy (NCBI): domain Eukaryota; kingdom Metazoa; phylum Arthropoda; class Insecta; order Orthoptera; family Acrididae; genus Schistocerca; species Schistocerca gregaria. The sequence goes on along the minus strand of NW_026063045.1, from coordinate 9,626 downwards.
ATCAAAACGTAGACTTTTTGAGACATTACTGCCATTGAGGAAAGTGCGCATGGTGACTGTTGTATTCAATCTCGATGCAATTTCTGTGTTTCATCAACACTCTGATAGTCCACAGATTACAGAATGCCTCCAGATGTGCATCGGAAACTACTACTGGTCTTCCAGGGAACGATCAAAGCGTAGACTGTTTGAGACATTACTAACATGGAGGAAAGTGCGGATGGTGACTGTTGTATTCAATCCAGATGCAATCTCTGTATTTCATCAACACTCTGAAGGTCCATAGATTACAGAATGCCACATGATGTGCATCGTTAACTACTACTGGTCTTCCAGGGAACGATCAAAGCGTAGACTGTTTGAGACATTACTCCCATGGAGGAAAGTGCGCTTGGTGACTGTTGTATTCAATCCCGATGCAATTTCTGTGTTTCATCAACAGTCTGATAGTCCACAGATTACAGAATGCCTCCAGATGTGCATCGGAAACTACTACTGGTCTTCCAGGGAACGATCAAAGCGTAGACTGTTTGAGACATTACTCCCATGGAGGAAAGTGCGCATGGTGACTGTTGTATTCAATCCCGCTGCAATTTCTGTGTTTCATCAACACTCTGATAGCCCACAGATTACAGAATACATCCAGATGTGCATCGGAAACTACTACTTTTCTTCCAGGGCACGATCAGAACGTAGACTGTTTGAGACATTACTCCCGAGGAGGAACGTGCGCATGATGACTGTTGTATACAATCCCGATGCCATTTCTGTGTTTCATCAACACTCTGATAGTCCACAGATTACAGAATGCCTCCAGATGTGCATCGGAAACTACTACTGGTTTTTCAGGGAACGATCAAAGCGTAGACAGTTACAGACATTACTCAAATGGAGGAAAGTGCGCATGGTGACTGTTGTATTCAATCCCGATGCAATTTCTGTGTTTCATCAACACTCTGACACTCCACAGATTACAGAATGCCTCAATATGTGCATCGGAAACTACTACTGGTCTTCCAGGGAACGATCAAAGCATAGACTTTTTGAGACATTACTCCCATTGAGGAAAGTGCGCATGGTGACGGTTGTATTCAATCCCGATGCAATTTCTGTGTTTCATCAACACTCTGATAGTCCACGGATTACAGAATACATCCAGATGTGCATCGGAAACCAACACTGGTGTTCCAGGGAACGATCAGAACGTAAAATGTTTGAGACATTACTAACATGGAGGAATGTGCGGATGCTGATTGTTGTATTCAATTCCGATGCAATTTCTGTGTTTCATCAACACTTTGAAGGTCCACAGATTACAGAATGCCACCAGATGTGCATCGGTAACTACTACTGGTCTTCCAGGGAACGATCAAAGCGTAGACTGCTTGAGACATTACTCCCATGGAGGAAAGAGCGCATGGAGACTGTTGTATTCAATCCCGATGCAATTTCTGTATTTCATCAACAGTCTGATAGTCCACAGATTACAGTAAGCCTCCAGATGTGCATCGGAAACTACTACTGGTCTTCCAGGGAACGATCAAAGCGTAGACTGTTAGAGACATTACGCCCATGGAGGAAAGTGCGCATGGTGACTGTTGTATTCAATCCCGATGCAATTTCTGTGTTTCATCAACACTCTGATAGTCCACAGATTACAGAATGACCCCAGATGTGCATCGGAAACTACTACTGGTCTTCCAGGGAACGATCAGAGCGGAGACCGTTTGAGACATTACACGCATGGAGGAAAGTGCGCATGGTGACTGTTGTATTCAATCCCGATGCAATTTCTGTGTTTGAACAACTCTCTGATAGTGTACGGATTACAGAATGCCTCCAGATGTGCATCGGAAACTACTACTGGTCTTCCAATGAACGATCAAAGCGTAGACTGTTTGAGACATTACTCCCATGGAGGAAAGTGCGCATTTTGACTGTTGTATTCAATCTCGATGTAATTTCTGTGTTTCATCAACAGTCTGATAGTCCACAGAATACAGAGTGCCACCAGATGTGCATCGGAAACTACTACTGGTCTTCCAGGGAACGATCAAAGCGTAGACTGTTTGAGACATTACTAACATGGAGGAAAGTGCGGATGGTGACTGTTGTATTCAATCCCGATGCAATTTCTGTGTTTCATCAACACTTTGAAAGTCCATAGATTGCAGAATGCCACATGATGTGCATCGTTAACTACTACTGGTCTTCCAGGGAACGATCAAAGCGTAGACTGTTTGAGACATTACTCCCATGGAGAAAAGTGCGCATGGTGACTGTTTTATTCAATCCCGATGCAATTTCTGTGTTTCATCAACACTTTGAAGGTCCACAGATTACAGAATGCCACATGATGTGCTAAGGAAACTACTACTGGTCTTCCAGGGAACCATCTAAGCGTAGCCTCTTTGAGAATTACTCCCATATACGAAAGTGCGGATGGTGACTGTTGTATACACTCCCGATGCAATTTCTGTGTTTCATCAACACTTTGAAGGTCCACAGATTACAGAATGCCTCCAGATGTGCATCGGAAACTACTACTTTTCTTCCAGGGCACGATCAGAACGTAGACTGTTTGAGACATTACTCCCGAGGAGGAAAGTGCGCATGATGACTGTTGTATACAATCCCGATGCAATTTCTGTGTTTCATCAACACTGTAATAGTCCACAGATTACAGAATGCCTCCAGATGTGCATCGGAAACTACTACTGGTTTTCCAGGGAACGATCAAAGCGTAGACTGTTACAGACATTACTCAAATGGAGGAAAGTGTGCATGGTGACTGTTGTATTCAATCCCGATGCAATTTCTGTGTTTCATCAACACTCTGATACTCCAAGATTACAGAATGCCTCAATATGTGCATCGGAAACTACTACTTGTCTTCCAGGGAACGATCAAAACGTAGACTTTTTGAGACATTACTGCCATTGAGGAAAGTGCGCATGGTGACTGTTGTATTCAATCTCGATGCAATTTCTGTGTTTCATCCACACTCTGATAGTCCACAGATTACAGAATGCCTCCAGATGTGCATCGGAAACTACTACTGGTCTTCCAGGGAACGATCAAAGCGTAGACTGTTTGAGACATTACTCCCATGGAGGAAAGTGCGCTTGGTGACTGTTGTATTCAATCCCGATGCAATTTCTGTGTTTCATCAACAGTCTGATAGTCCACAGATTACAGAATGCCTCCAGATGTGCATCGGAAACTACTACTGGTCTTCCAGGGATCGATCAAAGCGTAGACTGTTTGAGACATTACTCCCATGGAGGAAAGTGCGCATGGTGACTGTTGTATTCAATCCCGCTGCAATTTCTGTGTTTCATCAACACTCTGATAGCCCACAGATTACAGAATACATCCAGATGTGCATCGGAAACTACTACTTTTCTTCCAGGGCACGATCAGAACGTAGACTGTTTGAGACATTACTCCCGAGGAGGAAAGTGCGCATGATGACTGTTGTATACAATCCCGATGCCATTTCTGTGTTTCATCAACACTCTGATAGTCCACAGATTACAGAATGCCTCCAGATGTGCATCGGAAACTACTACTGGTTTATCAGGGAACGATCAAAGCGTAGACAGTTACAGACATTACTCAAATGGAGGAAAGTGCGCATGGTGACTGTTGTATTCAATCCCGATGCAATTTCTGTGTTTCATCAACACTCTGACACTCCACAGATTACAGAATGCCTCAATATGTGCATCGGAAACTACTACTGGTCTTCCAGGGAACGATCAAAGCGTAGACTTTTTAAGACATTACTCCCATTGAGGAAAGTGCGCATGGTGACGGTTGTATTCAATCCCGATGCAATTTCTGTGTTTCATCAACACTCTGATAGTCCACGGATTACAGAATACATCCAGATGTGCATCGGAAACCAACACTGGTGTTCCAGGGAACGATCAGAACGTAAAATGTTTGAGACATTACTAACATGGAGGAATGTGCGGATGCTGACTGTTGTATTCAATTCCGATGCAATTTCTGTGTTTCATCAACACTTTGAAGGTCCACAGATTACAGAATGCCACCAGATGTGCATCGGTAACTACTACTGGTCTTCCAGGGAACGATCAAAGCGTAGACTGCTTGAGACATTACTCCCATGGAGGAAAGAGCGCATGGAGACTGTTGTATTCAATCCCGATGCAATTTCTGTATTTCATCAACAGTCTGATAGTCCACAGATTACAGTAAGCCTCCAGATGTGCATCGGAAACTACTACTGGTCTTCCAGGGAACGATCAAAGCGTAGACTGTTAGAGACATTACGCCCATTGAGGAAAGTGCGCATGGTGACTGTTGTATTCAATCCCGATGCAATTTCTGTGTTTCATCAACACTCTGATAGTCCACAGATTACAGAATGACCCCAGATGTGCATCGGAAACTACTACTGGTCTTCCAGGGAACGATCAGAGCGGAGACCGTTTGAGACATTACACGCATGGAGGAAAGTGCGCATGGTGACTGTTGTATTCAATCCCGATGCAATTTCTGTGTTTGAACAACACTCTGATAGTGTACGGATTACAGAATGCCTCCAGATGTGCATCGGAAACTACTACTGGTCTTCCAATGAACGATCAAAGCGTAGACTGTTTGAGACATTACTCCCATGGAGGAAAGTGCGCATTTTGACTGTTGTATTCAATCTCGATGTAATTTCTGTGTTTCATCAACAGTCTGATAGTCCACAGAATACAGAGTGCCACCAGATGTGCATCGGAAACTACTACTGGTCTTCCAGGGAACGATCAAAGCGTAGACTGTTTGAGACATTACTAACATGGAGGAACGTGCGGATGGTGACTGTTGTATTCAATCCCGATGCAATTTCTGTGTTTCATCAACACTTTGAAAGTCCATAGATTACAGAATGCCACATGATGTGCATCGTTAACTACTACTGGTCTTCCAGGGAACGATCAAAGCGTAGACTGTTTGAGACATTACTCCCATGGAGAAAAGTGCGCATGGTGACTGTTTTATTCAATCCCGATGCAATTTCTGTGTTTCATCAACACTTTGAAGGTCCACAGATTACAGAATGCCACATGATGTGCTAAGGAAACTACTACTGGTCTTCCAGGGAACCATCTAAGCGTAGCCTCTTTGAGAATTACTCCCATATACGAAAGTGCGGATGGTGACTGTTGTATACACTCCCGATGCAATTTCTGTGTTTCATCAACACTTTGAAGGTCCACAGATTACAGAATGCCTCCAGATGTGCATCGGAAACTACTACTTTTCTTCCAGGGCACGATCAGAACGTAGACTGTTTGAGACATTACTCCCGAGGAGGAAAGTGCGCATGATGACTGTTGTATACAATCCCGATGCAATTTCTGTGTTTCATCAACACTGTAATAGTCCACAGATTACAGAATGCCTCCAGATGTGCATCGGAAACTACTACTGGTCTTCCAGGGAACGATCAAAGCGTAGACTTTTTGAGACATTACTCCCATTGAGGAAAGTGCGCATGGTGACTGTTGTATTCAATCTCGATGCAATTTCTGTGTTTCATCAACAGTCTGATAGTCCACAGATTACTGAGTGCCACCAGATGTACATCTGAAACTACTACTGGTCATCCAGGGAACGATAAAAGCGTAGACTGTTAGAGACATTACTCCAATGGAGGAAAGTCCGCATGGTGACGGTTGTATTCAATCCCGATGCAATTTCTGTGTTTCATCAACACTCTGATAGTCCACGGATTACAGAGTACATCCAGATGTGCATCGGAAACCAACACTGGTGTTCCAGGGAACGATCAGAACGTAAAATGTTTGAGGCATTACTAACATGGAGGAATGTGCGGATGGTGACTGTTGTATTCAATCCCGATGCAATTTCTGTGTTTCATCAACACTTTGAAGGTCCACAGATTACAGAATGCCACCAGTTGTGCATCGGTAACTTCTACTGGTTTTCCAGGGAACGATCAAAGCGTAGACTGCTTGAGACATTACTCCCATGGAGGAAAGAGCGCATGGAGACTGTTGTATTCAATCCCGATGCAATTTCTGTATTTCATCAACAGTCTGATAGTCCACAGATTACAGTAAGCCTCCAGATGTGCATCGGAAACTACTACTGGTCTTCCAGGGAACGATCAAAGCGTAGACTGTTAGAGACATTACGCCCATGGAGGTAAGTGCGCATGGTGACTGTTGTATTCAATCCCGATCCAAGTTCTGTGTTTCATCAACACTCTGATAGTTCACAGATTACAGAATGACCCCAGATGTGCATCGGAAACTACTACTGGTCTTCCAGGGAACGATCAGAGCGGAGACTGTTTGAGACATTACTCGCATGGAGGAAAGTGCTCATGGTGACTGTTGTATTCAATCCCGATGCAATTTCTGTGTTTGAACAACACTCTGATAGTGAACGGATTACAGAATGCCTCCAGATGTGCATCGGAAACTACTACTGGTCTTCCAGGGAACGATCAAAGCGTAGACTGTTTGAGACATTACTCCCATGGAGGAAAGTGCGCATGGTGACTGTTGTATTCAATCCCGATGCAATTTCTGTGTGTCATCAACACTCTGATAGTCCACAGATTACAGAATGCCTCCAGATGTGCATCGGAAACTACTACTGGTTTTCCAGGGAACGATCAAAACGTAGACTGTTACAGACATTACTCAAATGGAGGAAAGTGTGCATGGTGACTGTTGTATTCAATCCCGATGCAATTTCTGTGTTTCATCAACACTCTGATACTCCACAGATTACAGAATGCCAAATTTGTGCATCGGAAGCTACTACTGGTCTTCCAGGGAACGATCAAAGCGTAGACTTTTTGAGACATTACTGCCATTGAGGAAAGGTCGCATGGTGACTGTTGTATTCAATCTCGATGCAATTTCTGTGTTTCATCAACAGTCTGATAGTCCACAGATTACAGAGTGCCACCAGATGTGCATCGGAAACTACTACTGGTCTTCCAGGGAACGATCAAAGCGTAGACTGTTTGAGACATAACTAACATGGAGGAAAGTGCGGATGGTGACTGTTGTATTCAATCCAGATGCAATATCTGTGTTTCATCAACACTTTGAAGGTCCATAGATTACAGAATGCCACATGATGTGCATCGTTAACTACTACTGGTCTTCCAGGGAACGATCAAAGCGTAGACTGTTTGAGACATTACTCCCATGGAGGAAAGTGCGCATGGTGACTGTTTTATTCAATCCCGATGCAATTTCTGTGTTTCATCAACACTCTGATAGCCCACAGATTACAGAATACATCCAGATTTGCATCGGAAACTACTACTGGTCTTCCAGGGAACGATCAAAGCGTAGACTGTTTGAGACATTACTAACATGGAGGAAAGTGCGGATGGTGACTGTTGTATTCAATCCCGATGCAATTTCTGTGTTTCATCAACAGTCTGATAGTCCACAGATTACAGAATGCCTCCAGATGTGCATCGGAAACTACTACTGGTCTTCCAGGGAACGATCAAAGCGTAGACTCTTTGAGACATTACTCCCATGGAGGAAAGTGCGCATGGTGACTGTTGTATTCAATCCCGCTGCAATTTCTGTGTTTCATCAACACTCTGATAGCCCACAGATTACAGAATACATCCAGATGTGCATCGGAAACTACTACTTTTCTTCCAGGGCACGATCAGAACGTAGACTGTTTGAGACATTACTCCCGAGGAGGAACGTGCGCATGATGACTGTTGTATACAATCCCGATGCCATTTCTGTGTTTCATCAACACTCTGATAGTCCACAGATTACAGAATGCCTCCAGATGTGCATCGGAAACTACTACTGGTTTTTCAGGGAACGATCAAAGCGTAGACAGTTACAGACATTACTCAAATGGAGGAAATTGCGCATGGTGACTGTTGTATTCAATCCCGATGCAATTTCTGTGTTTCATCAACACTCTGACACTCCACAGATTACAGAATGCCTCAATATGTGCATCGGAAACTACTACTGGTCTTAAAGGGATCGATCAAAGCGTAGACTGTTTGAGACATTACTCGCATGGAGGAAAGTGTTCATGGTGACTGTTGTATTCAATCCCGATGCTATCTCTGTGTTTCATCAACAGTCTGATAGTCCACAGATTACAGAATGCCTCCAGATGTGCATCGGAAACTACTACTGGTCTTCCAGGGAACGATCAAAGCGTAGACTGTTTGAGAGATTACTCCCATGGAGGAAAGTGCGCATGGTGACTGTTGTATTCAATCCCGCTGCAATTTCTGTGTATCATCAACACTCTGATAGTCCACAGATTACAGAATGCCTCCAGATGTGCATCGGAAACTACTACTGGTCTTCCAGGGAACGATCAAAGCGTAGACTCTTTGAGACATTACTCCCATGGAGGAAGGTGCGCATGGTGACTGTTGTATTCAATCCCGATGCAATTTCTGTGTTTCATCAAAACTCTGATACTTCACAGATTACAGAATGCCTCCAGATGTGCATCGGAAACTACTACTGGTCTTCCAGGGAACGATCAAAGCGTAGACTGCTTGAGACATTACTCCCATGGAGGAAAGAGCGCATGGAGACTGTTGTATTCAATCCCGATGCAATTTCTGTATTTCATCAACAGTCTGATAGTCCACAGATTACAGTAAGCCTCCAGATGTGCATCGGAAACTACTACTGGTCTTCCAGGGAACGATCAAAGCGTAGACTGTTAGAGACATTACGCCCATGGAGGTAAGTGCGCATGGTGACTGTTGTATTCAATCCCGATCCAAGTTCTGTGTTTCATCAACACTCTGATAGTTCACAGATTACAGAATGACCCCAGATGTGCATCGGAAACTACTACTGGTCTTCCAGGGAACGATCAGAGCGGAGACTGTTTGAGACATTACTCGCATGGAGGAAAGTGCTCATGGTGACTGTTGTATTCAATCCCGATGCAATTTCTGTGTTTGAACAACACTCTGATAGTGAACGGATTACAGAATGCCTCCAGATGTGCATCGGAAACTACTACTGGTCTTCCAGGGAACGATCAAAGCGTAGACTGTTTGAGACATTACTCCCATGGAGGAAAGTGCGCATGGTGACTGTTGTATTCAATCCCGATGCAATTTCTGTGTGTCATCAACACTCTGATAGTCCACAGATTACAGAATGCCTCCAGATGTGCATCGGAAACTACTACTGGTTTTCCAGGGAACGATCAAAACGTAGACTGTTACAGACATTACTCAAATGGAGGAAAGTGTGCATGGTGACTGTTGTATTCAATCCCGATGCAATTTCTGTGTTTCATCAACACTCTGATACTCCACAGATTACAGAATGCCAAATTTGTGCATCGGAAGCTACTACTGGTCTTCCAGGGAACGATCAAAGCGTAGACTTTTTGAGACATTACTGCCATTGAGGAAAGGTCGCATGGTGACTGTTGTATTCAATCTCGATGCAATTTCTGTGTTTCATCAACAGTCTGATAGTCCACAGATTACAGAGTGCCACCAGATGTGCATCGGAAACTACTACTGGTCTTCCAGGGAACGATCAAAGCGTAGACTGTTTGAGACATAACTAACATGGAGGAAAGTGCGGATGGTG
>NW_026063044.1:0-21151 GCF_023897955.1 Schistocerca gregaria | reverse complement strand
ATATTTATATTTTCTTGGTAAACGCAACTTGAGTCTTGCTGTTGTTCCATCTTCATGGACAGAATGGTAATTACTACACAAACCTATGTTATTTTTGATATGTACAACTGACTGGTAAAGGTGTTCACATGGTGCAGTTAGAATGCACAGTGTTTAGAACAGATATTTTCAACGAGCTCAACTACTATTTTTGGTTATCATTCTTCTGGCTCTTTTCTGAAGTTCAAAAATTGTGTTTTTTCCTCAAAACAGAATGCCACAGTTAATAACTGACTGTACATATGAATAGTATGTAACTGCAAAGCTCAGCATGTTATGCACTGATGATGGGATTCTAAGGGCATAACATGCTGATGACATTTTGTTTGCAAGCATCTTTATGTGTTCTCATGACTTCAACTGATAATCAACATTCATTCCTAGAAATTTTGCATTTGTCAGACAGTCTACAGAGGTGAAATCTACATTTAATTTAATATTGTCATTTTCACTCTTCAAACTGAAATTCATGGCATTAATTTTCGTTATGTTGAATGTCACTTTGTCGCTTATTAACCAAGGCACAGATCAGATAATTTTAGTGTCCTTCGCTGGAATGTACAGTGTTTATCTAATAAGTTGGAAGTAGTGGAATATGTCATAGAGACTTATCACTTAGATGTAGTCTGTCTCATAGAACACTGGTTAAAGCATGATGAAATAGGTCTATACTGTCCTGAGGGCTACACCCTAGCTGAAAAATATTGTAGAACTAATAAAAAACATGGCGGGTGTGTTATATTTCTAAAAAAGGGGATTAAATATGAACCAATAGCAAAAGTTAAAGCATTATCTCTAGAAATGTCATGTGAAATTGCAGCTGTTTGGTTAACAGATTCAACTTTACAAAACTACAACTATTACTCAACTAAGACGGGAGGCAAGTCAACAGATGATTTTGTTAACAAGTTAGTGTCTTTATGTGAGACAGTCTGTAAGTATAAGTGTAGGATACTAATCTATGGAGATTTCAATTTGAATTTTCAGTTGACCACTATCTATAACTCATTTGTAAATAATTTATTAAATTCTTTTGGTCTTTATATTACAACCACAGAAATAACAAGGCCACATTATAAAGGTACTGGTACCTGTATTGGCAATATACACTCCTGGAAATTGAAATAAGAACACCGTGAATTCATTGTCCCAGGAAGGGGAAACTTTATTGACACATTCCTGGGGTCAGATGCATCACATGATCACACTGACAGAACCACAGGCACATAGACACAGGCAACAGAGCATGCACAAGGTCGGCACTAGTACAGTGCATATCCACCTTTTGCAGCAATGCAGTCTGCTATTCTCCCATAGAGACGATCGTAGAGATGCTGGATTTAGTCCTGTGGAACGGCTTGCCATGCCATTTCCACCTGGCACCTCAGTTGGACCAGCGTTCGTGCTGAACGTGCAGACCGCATGAGACGACGCTTCGTTCAGTCCCAAACATGCTCAATGGGGAACAGATCCGGAGATCTTGCTGGCCAGGGTAGTTGAATTACACCTTCTAGAGCACGTTGGGTGGCACGGGATACATGCGGACGTGCATTGTCCTGGTAGAACAGCAAGTTCCCTTGCCGGTCTAGAAATGGTAGAACGATGGGTTCGATGACGGTTTGGATGTACTATTCAGTGTCCTTTCGACGATCACCAGACGTGTACAGCCAGTTTAGGAGATCGCTCCCCACACCATGATGCCGGGTGTCGGCCCTGTGTGCCTCGGTCATATGCAGTCCTGATTGTGGCGCTCACCTGCACGGCGCCAAACACGCATACGACCATCATTGGCACCAAGGCAGAAGCGACTCTCATCGCTGAAGAATACACGTCTAAATTCGTCCCTCCATTCACGCCTGTTGCGACACCACAGGAGGCGGGCTGCACGATGTTGGGGCGTGAGCGGAAGACGGCCTAACGGTGTGAGGGACCGTAGACCAGCTTCATGGAGACGGTTGCGAATGGTCCTCGCCGATACCCCAGGAGCAACAGTGTCCCTAATTTGCTGGGAAGTGGCGGTGCGGTCCCCTACGGCACTGCGTAGGATCCTACGGTCTTGGTGTGCATCCGTGCGTCGCTGCGATCCGGTCCCAGGTCGACGGACACGTGCACCTTCCGCCGACCACTGGTGACATCATCAATGTACTGTGGAGACCTCACGCCCCACGTGTTGAGCAATTCGGCGGTACGTCCACCCGGCCTCCCGCATGCCCACTATACGCCCTCGCTCAAAGTCCGTCAACTGCACATACGGTTCACGTCCACGCTGTCGCGGCATGCTACCAGTGTTAAATACTGCGAGGGAGCTCCATATGCAACGGCAAACTGGCTGACACTGACGGCGGCGGTGCACAAATGCTGCGCAGCTAGCGCCATTCGACGGCCAACACCGCGGTTCCTGGTGTGTCAGCTGTGCCGTTCGTGTAATCATTGCTTGTACAGCCCTCTCGCAGTGTCCGGAGCAAGTATGGTGGATCTGACACACCGGTGTCAATGTGTTCTTTTTTCCATTTCCAGGAGTGTATATTGAGTGGCATTTAGATGGCGGCAAGGAGTTCAAGGGCAGATACATCTAAGCCTGGTACGAGTGTCAACCTCACTATAGTCACCACTCACATTTATTGTAAAGGACCATTGAGTTTTCTTTATTATTTTTCCTGACCATGTGTTTATGAACACATCACTAAAACAACATTTTCTTTATACATATATCGAGTGGGCCATGCACATGGCGTCGAGGAGTTTAGGGGCAGGTAGTGCTAGGCCTGATCCGAGTGTCGCCCTTATTACCATCACCACTCACATTGATTGTAAAAGAACACTGATTTTCTTTATTGATTTCCCAGACCATGTGAATATGAACATATCACCAAACCAACTATCTCTTTATACATATATCATGCCGGCCAGGCACATGGCGGCATGGAATTCAGGGACATATAGTTCTTCGCCCGGTCGGAGTGTCGCACTCATTATCATCACCACTCACATTAATTGTAAAGGCACATTGAATTTTCTTTATTGCTTTCACAAACCATATGTATATGAACATATCACCAAACCAAATTTTCTTTATACATATATGGTGCAGGCCAGGCAGATGGGGGCAAAAAGTTCATGGGCAGGTAGTGCTATGCCTCGTCCGAGTGTCGCCCTCATTACCGTCACCACTCACATTGAGTGTAAAAGAACATTGAATTTTCATTATTGACGTCCCAGACCATATGTATATGAACATACAACCAAACCAACATTTTCTTTACACATATATCGAGTTGGCCAGGCAGATGGCAGCATGGAGTTCAGGGGCAGATAATTCTGGGCCTAATCCCAATGCCGCCCTCATACCCGTCACCACTCACAATGATTGTAAAGTAACATTGAATTTTTTAAATTATTTCCCAGACCATATGTATCTGATCATAACACCAAACCAACATTCTCTTTATACATAAATCGTGCGGGCCAGGCCGATGGCGGCAAGGAGTTCAGGGGCGGATAGTGCTAGGCCTGGTCCAAGTGTCCCTCATATTATCGTCACCACTCACATTGATTGTAAAGGAACATTGAATGTTCTTAATTGATTTCCCAGACCATATGTATATGAACATATCACCAAACCAACATTATCTTTACACATATTTAGAGCTCGCCAGGCAGATGGGGGAAAAGTTCAGGGGCAGATAGTGCTAGGCCTGGTCCGAGCGTCGCCCACATGACCGTCACCACTAACACTGATTGTAAAAGAACATTGAATTTTCTTTATTGACTTCCGAGGCCATATGTATATGAACATGTCGGCAAACAAAAATTCTCTTTATACGTATATCGAGAGGGCCGAGCAGATGGCGGGAAGGAGTTCAGGGGTAGATAGATCTGGGCCTGGTCCGAGTGTCGCCCTCATTACCGTAACTACTCACATTGATGGTAAACGAACATTGAATTTTTTTATTAATTTCTCAGACCATATATATATGAACATATCACCAAATCAACATTCTCTTTATACATATATCGAGCGGGCCAGGCAGATGGCAGCAAGGAGTTCAGGGGCAGAAATTTCTGGGCCAAGTCCTAGTGCCGTCCTTATACCCGTCACCTCTTACTTTGATTGTAAAGGAACATTGAATTTTATTTATTGATTTCCCATACAATGTGTATATGAACATATCACAAAACCAACATTATGTTTATAAATATATCGAGCGGGCCAGGCAGATGGTGGCAAGGAGTTCAGGGGCAGATACTTCTGGGCCTGGTCCGAGTGTCTCCCTCATTACCGTCACCACTCACATTGATGGTAAATGAAAATCGAATTTTGTTTATTGATTTTGCTGACCATATGTGTATGAACATATCACCAAACGAACATTCTCTTTATACATATATCGAGCAGGCTTGGCAGATGGCAGCAAGGAGTTCAGAGGCAGATAGGTCTGTGCCAAGTCCCAGTGCCGCCCTAATAACAGTCACCAACCGCAATGATCGTAAAGGAACATTGAATTTTTTTAATGGTTTTCCAGACCATATGTATATGAACATATCACCAAACCAACATTTTCTTTATACATATATCTAGGAGGCAAGTAAGATGGCGGCAAGGAGTTCAGGGGTAGATAGTTCTAGGCGTGCTTCCAGTGCCACCATCACACCCCTCACCACTCACATTGATTGTAAAGGAACATTGAATTTTCTCTATTGATTTTACATACCATATGTATATGAACATATCACCAATCAACATTCTCTTTATACATATATTGAGCGGGCCAGGCAGATGGCGGCAAGGAGTTCAGGGGCAGATAGTTCTTGGCCTGGTCCGAGTGTCGCCCTCATTACTGTCACCACTCACATTGATGGTAAACGAACATTGAATTTTGTTTATTGATTTCCGAGATCATATGTATATGAACATATCACTAAACCAACATTTTATTTATACATATATCGAGTGGGACAGGCAGATGGCGGCAAGGAGTTCAGGGGCAGATTGTTATGGGCCAAGTCCCTGTGCCGCCCTCATACCCCTCACCACTCATATTAATTGTAAAGGAATACTGTGTTTCTATATAGATTTCCCAGACCATACGTATATGAACATATCACCAAACCGACATTTCCTTTTTACATATGTCGTGCGGGCCGGTCAGAATGCGGCAAGGAGTTCCGGGGCAGATAGTGCTAGGCCTTGTCCCAGTGCCGCCGTCATACCTGTCAGGAAAGGAACATTGAATTTTATTTATTGATTTCCCAGACAACATGTATATGAACATATCACAAAACCAACATTATCTTTATACATATATAGAGCGGGCCAGGCAGATGGCAGCAAGGAGTTCAGGGGCTGAAAATTAAGGGCCAGTGCCGCCCTCATGCCCATCACCAATCACAATGATTGTAAAGGATCATTGAGTTTTTTTAAAAAATTTCCCAGACCATATGTGTATGAGATTATCACAAAACCAAGATTCTCTGAATACATATATCAAGCGGGCCAGGCAGATGGACGCAAGGAGTTCAGGGGCATATAGTGTTAATCCTGGTCCCAGTGCTGTCGTAATACCCATCAGCACTCACATTGATTGTAAAGGAACATTGTATTTTCTTTATAGATTTTCCAGACCATATGTATATGAACATATTACCAAACCAACATTTTCTTTATCCATATATCGAGCGGGACAGGCAGATGTCCGCAAGGAGTTCAGGGGCAAATAGTTCTGGGCCACGTCCCAGTGCCGCTCTCATACCCGTCACCACTCACATTGATTGTAAAGGAACGTTCAATTTTCTTTATGGATTTCCCACACCACATGTATATGAACATATCTCAATATCAGCATTATGTTTATATATATATCAAGTGGGCCAAGCAGATGGCGGCAAGGAGTTCAGGTGCAGATAGTGCTAGGCCTGGTACCAGTGCTGCCGTCATAACGGTCAGCACTCGAATTGATTGTAAAGGAACATTGAATTTTCTTTATTGATTTCCCAGACTATATGTATATGAACATATCACCAAACAAACATTCTCTTTATATATATCTCGAGTGGGTCAGGCAGATGGCGCCAAGGAGTTCAGGGGCAGATAGTTCTAGGCCTGGTCTGAGTGTCGCTCTCATTACCGTCACCACCCACATTGATATTAAAGGAACATTGAATTTTCTTTTTTGATTTCCCAGACCATATGTATATGAACATATCACAAAACTAACATTTTCCTTATACATATATGGAGCAGGCAAGGCAGATGGCAGCAAGGAGTTCAGGAGCACATAGTGCTAGGCCTGGTCCCAGTGCCACCGTCATACCCATCAGCACTTACATTGATTGTAAAGGAACATTGAATTTTCTTTATCTCATTTTAAAGTTCATATGTATATGAATATATCACCAAACCAACATGTTCTTTATACATATATCGAGCGGGCGAGGCAGATGGCGGCGAGGACATCAGGGGCGGATAGTGCTGGGCATGGTCCGAGAGTTGCCCTCACTACCGTCACCACTCACATTGTCAGTAAAGGAACATTGAATTTTCTTTATTGATTTCCCAGACCATATGTATATGAACATATCACCAAACCAAATTTTTCTTTATACATATATCGAGAGAGCCAGGCCTATGGCGGCAAGGAATTCAGGGGCAGATAGTGTTAAGAGTGGTCCAAATTTCGCCCTCATTACTGTAACCAATCACATTGATTGTAAAGGAGCATCGAATTTTCTTTATTGATTTCCCAGACTTATGTATATGAACATATCACCAAACCAACATTTTCTTTATACATATATCGAGTAGGCCACGCATATGGTGGCAAGGAGTTTAATGGCAGATAGTGCTGGGCCTGGTACCAGTGCCGCCATCATACCCGTCACCACTCAGATTGATTGTAAATGAACATTGGATTTTTTTAAATGATTTCCCACACCATATGTATAAAAACATATGACTTAACCAACAGTCTCTTTATACATATATCGAGTAGGCCAGGCAGATGACGGCAAAAAGTTCAGGGGCAGACATTTCTGGGCCTGGTCCGAGTGTAGCCCTCATTACCGCCACTCCTCACATTGATTGGAAAGGAACATTGAATTTTGTAAATGATTTCCCAGATCATAATTATATGAACATATCACCAAACCAACATTTCCTTTATACATATATCGAGAGGGCCAGAAACATGGAGGAATAGAGTTCAGAGGCAGGTAGTTCATGGTCTGGTCTGAGTGTCGTCCTCATTACCGTCACATCACACATAGATTGTAATGGAACAATGAATTTTTTTCAATGATTTCATAGACCATACGTATATGAACATATCAACAAACCAACATTTTCTTTATACATATATGGAGTGGGCCAGGCAGATGGCTTCAAGAAGATCAGGGGCAGAATGTGCTAGGCCTGGTCCCAGCGCCGCCGTCATACCCGTCAGCACTCACATTGATTGTAAAGGAACATTGAATTTTCTTTATTGATTTCCCAGACCATATGTATATGAACATATCACCAAACCAACATTCTCATTATACATAGATCGAGCGGGCATGGCAGATGGCGCCAAGGAGTTCAGATTCAAATAGTGCTAGGCCTTGTCCAAGTGTAACTCTCATTACCTACATCACTCAAAATGATTGTAAAGAAACATTGAATTTTTTTTAATGATTTCCCAGGCCATATGTATATGAACATATCACCAAACCAACATTCTCTTTATACATTTATCGAGCGGGCCATGCAGATAGCAGGAAGGAGTTCAAAGACAGATATTTCTGTGCCTGGTCTGAGTGTCGCCCTCATTACTGGCACCACTCACATTGATTGTAAAGTAACATTAAATTTTCTTTATTGATTTCCAGACCATATGTATATGAACATATGACCAAACCAACATTTTCTTGATACATATATCGAGTGGGCCAGGCAGATGGCGGCAAGGATTTCACGGGCAGATAGTGCTAGTCCTGGTCCCAGATCCTCTGCCATACCCTTCACTACTCACATTGATTGTAAAGGAACACTGAATTTGTTCTATTGATTTTCCTGGCTATATGTATATGAATATATCACCAAAACACATTCTCTATTTACATATATCGAGCGGGCCAGTCAGATGGCGGCAAGGAGATCAGGGGCAGAAAGTGCTAGGGTTGGTCCCTGTGCCGTCATACCCGTCAGCACTCAAAGTGATTGTAAAAGAACATTGAATTTTCTTTATTGATTTCCCAGACAACATGTATATGAACATAAAACCAAACCAACATTCTCTTTATACATAAATCGAGCAGGCCTGGCAGATGGCGGCCAGGAGTTCAGGGGCAAATAGTTCTAGGCCTGGTCCGAGTGTCAGCCTCATTACCGTCACCACTCACATTGATTGTAAAGGAACATTGAATTTTCTTTATTGATTTTCCAGACCATATGTATATGAACATATCACCAAACCAACATTCTCATTATACATAGATCGAGTGGGCCTGGAGGATTGCGGCAAGGAGTTCAGGGGCAAATTGTTCTAGGCATGGTCCCAGTGTAACCCTCATTACCGTCATCACTCACATTGATTGTAAAGAAACACTGAATTTTTTTTAATGATTTCCCAGACCATATGTATATGAAGATATCACCAAACCAACATTTTCTTTATACATATATCGAGCGGGCGAGGCAGATGGTGGCAAGGAGTTCAGGGGCAGATAGTTCTGGGCATGGTCCGAGAGTTGCCCTCACTACCGTCAACGCTCACATTGACAGTAAAAGGACGTTGAATTTTCTTTATTGATTTCCCAGCCCATATGTATATGAACATATCACCAAACCAAATTTTTCTTTATACATATATCGAGAGAGCCATGCCTATGGCGGCAAGGAATTAAGGGGCAGATAGTGTTAAGCCTGGTCCGAGTTTCGCCCTCATTACCGTCACCAATCACATTGATTGTAAAGGAGCATCGAATTTTCTTTATTGATTTCCCAGACTTATGTATATGAACATATCACCAAACCAACATTTTCTTTATACATATATCGAGCAGGCCACGCATATGGTGGCAAGGAGTTCAATGGCAGATAGTGCTGGGCCTGATTCCAGTGCCGCCGTCATACCCGTCACCACTCACATTGATCGTAAATGAACATTGGATTTTTTAAAATTGTTTCCCAGACCATATGTATATGAACATATCACTTAACCAACAGTCTCTTTATACATATATCGAGTAGGCCAGCAGATGACAGCAAAAAGTTCAGGGGCAGACAGTTCTGGGCATGGTCCGAGTGTCGCCCTCGTTACCGTCACCCCTCACATTGATTTTAAAGGATCATTGAATTTTTTTAAATGATTTCCAAGATCATAATTATATTAACATATCACCAAACCAACATTTTCTTTATACATATATCGAGCAGGCCACGCATATGGTGGCAATTAGTTCAATGGCAGATAGTGCTGGGCCTGGTACCAGTGCCGCCGTCATACCCGTCACCACTCCCATTGATTGTAAATGAACATTGGATTTTTCAAATTGTTTCCCAGACCATATGTATATGAACATATCACTTAACCATCAGTCTCTTTATACATATATCGAGTAGGCCAGGCAGATGACGGCAAAAAGTTCAGGGGCAGACAGTTGTGGGCATGGTCTGAGTGTCGCCCTTATAACCGTCACCCCTCACATTGATTGGAAAGGATCATTGAATTTTTTTAAATGATTTCCCAGATCATAATTATATGAACATATCACCAAACCAACATTTCCTTTATACATATATCGAGAGGGCCAGAAACATGGAGGATAGGAGTTCAGAGGCAGGTAGTTCTGGGTCTGTTCTGAATGTCGTCCTGATTACAGTCACATCTTACATAGATTGTACTGGAACAATGAATTTTTTTCAATGATTTCATAGACCATAAGTATATGAACATATCAACAAACCAACATTTTCTTTATACATATATGGAGTGGGCCAGGCAGATGGCTTCAAGAAGATCAGGGGCAGAAAGTGCTAGGCCTGGTCCCAGCGCCGCCGTCATACCCGTCAGCACTCACATTGATTGTAAAGGAATATTGAATTTTCTTTATTGATTTCCCAGACCATATGTATATGAACATATCACCAAACCAACATCTTCATTATACATAGATCGAGCGGGCCTGGCAGATGGCGGCAAGGAGTTCAGAGGCAAATAGTGCTACGCCTGGTCCAAGTGAAACCCTCATTACCTACATCACTCACATTGATTGGAGAGAAACATTGAATTTTTTTAATGATTTCCCAGACCAATTGTATATGAACATATCGCCAAACCAACAATTTCTTTATACATATATGGAACGGGTCAGGCAGATTGGGGCAATTAGTTCAGGGGCAAATAGTGCTAGGCCTGGTCCGAGTGTCAGCATCATTACTGTCACCACTCACACTGATTGTAAAGGAACATTGAATTTTCTTTATTGATGTTCCAGACCATATGCATATGAACATATCACCAAACCGACATTCTCATTATACATAGATCGAGTGGGCCTGGAAGATTGCGGCAAGGAGTTCAGGGGCAAATTGTTCTAGGCCTGGTCCAAGTGTAAGCCTCATTACCGTCATCGCTCACATTGATTGTAAAGAAACACTGAATTTTTTTAATGATTTCCCAGACCATATGTATATGAACATGTAACCAAACCAACATTTTCTTTATACATATATCGAGAGGGCGAGGCAGATGGCGGCAAGGAGATCAGGGGCAGATAGTTCTGGGCATGGTCCGAGTGTTGCCCTCATTACCGTCTCCTCTCACATTGACAGTAAAGGTACATTGAATTTTCTTTATTGATTTCCCAGACCATATGTAAATGAGCATATCACCATACCAACATTTTCTTTATACATGTATCGAGAGAACCAGGCCTATGGCGGCAAGGTGTTCAGGGGCAGATAGTGCTAAGCGTGGTCCGAGTTTCGACCTCATTACCCTACCACACACATTGATTTAAAGGAGCATCGAATTTTCTTTATTGATTTGCCAGACATATGTATATGAACATATCACCAAACCAACAATTTCTTTATACATATATGGAGCAGGCCACGCATATGGTGGCAAGGAGTTCAATGGCAGATAGTGCTAGGCCTGGTCACAGTGCCGCCGTCATACCCGTCACCACTCACATTGATTGTAAATGAACATTGAATTTCTTTAAATAATTTCCCAGACCATATGTATATGAACATATCACTTAACCAAATGTCTCTTTATACATATATCAAGTAGGCCAGGCAGATGGCGGCAAGTCGTTCACGGGCAGATAGTTCTGGATCTGGTCCGAGTGTCGCCCTCATTATCGGCACCACTTACATTGATTGTAAAGGAAAATTGAATTTTCTTAATTGACTTCGCAGACCATATGTACATGAACTAATCACCAAAAGAACATTTCCTTTATACAAATATCGAGCAGGCCAGGCAGATGGCGGCAAGGAGTTCATGGGCAAATTGTGCTAGGCCTAGTCCCAGTGCCACCCTCATACCCGTCACCACTCTCAATGATTGTAAAGTTACATTGAGTTTTCTTTATTGATTTCCAGACCATATGTATATGAACATATCACCAAACCAACATTTTCTTTATACATATATGGAGCGGGCCGGGCAGATGGCGGCAAGGAGTTCAGGGGCAGATAGTTCTGGTCCTGGTCCGAGTGTCGACATCATTACCGTAACCACTCACATTTATTGTAAAGGAAAATTGAACTTTCTTTATTGATTTCCCACACCATATGTATATGAACATATCACCAAACCAACAATTTCTTTATACATATTTGGAACAGGCCAGGCAGATGTATGCAAGGAATTCAGGAGCAGGTTGTTCTGCGTCTTTTCCCAGTGTCGCCCTCATTACCGTCACCACTCAAATAGATTGTAAAGGAACATTAAATTTTCTTTATTGATTT
Source organism: Schistocerca gregaria (assembly GCF_023897955.1). Lineage (NCBI taxonomy): Eukaryota > Metazoa > Arthropoda > Insecta > Orthoptera > Acrididae > Schistocerca > Schistocerca gregaria. Next base: position 9,153 of record NW_026063044.1, on the reverse strand, counting down.
CCCAGTCCATCTGTATATGAACATATCACCAAACCAAAGTTCTCTATATACATTTATCGAGCGGGCCAAACAGATGGCAGCAAGGAGTTCAAACACAGATATTTCTGTGCCTGGTCCGAGTGTCGCCCTCATTACCGTCACCATTCACACTGATTGTAAAGGAACATTAAATTTTCTTTATTGATATCCCAGACCATATGTATATGAACATATGACCAAACCAACATTTTCTTTATACATATATCGAGCGGGCCAAGCAGATGGCGGCAAGGAGTTCAGGGGCAGATAGTTCTGGGCCTAGTCAAAACACTGGCCTCATACCTGTCACCACTCATGTTGATTGTAAAGGAACATTGAATTTTTTTAATGATTTCCCAGACCTCATGTATATCAACTCATCACCAAACCAACATTCTCCTTATACATATATCGAGCTGTCCGTGCTGATGGCGGCAAGGAGTTCGGGGACAGATAGATCTGGCACTGGTCGGAGTACCACCCTTATTACCGTCACCACTCACATTAATTTTAAAGGCACATTGAATTTTCTTTATTGATTTCCCAGACCATATCTATATGAACATATCACCAAATCAACATTCTCTTTTTATGAATAGAGAGCGGTCCAGGCAGATGGTGGCAAGGAGTTCAGGGGCATGTAGTTCTGTGCCTGGACCGAGTGTCGCCCTCATTACCGTCGCCACTCACATTGATTGTAAAGCGACATTGAATTTTCTTTATTGATTTCCGAGAACATATGTATATAAACATATCACCAAACCAACATTCTCTTTATACATATATCAAGTACGCCAGGAGAGATGGCGCAAATAGATCAGGGAAAGATAGTTCTGTGCCTAGTCCCAGTGCTGCCATCATACCTGTCACCACTCACAATGATTGTAAAGGAACATTGAATTTTTTTAACGATTTCCTAGACCATATGTATATGAACAATTTACCAAACCATCATTCTGTTTATACATATAATGAGCGGGCCTGGCAGATGGAGGCAAGGAGTGCAGGGGCAGATAGCTCTGGGCCAAGTCCTAGTGCTGCCCTAATATCCGTCACCACTCACATTGATTGTAAAGGAAGTTTGAATTATTTTTAATGTTATCACAGAACATATGAATATGAACATATCACAAAACAAAAATTTTCTTTATTGATATATCAAGAGGGCCAGGCAGATGGAGGCAAAGAGTTCAGGGCCAGGTTGTATCTGGGTCTGGTCTGAGTGAAGCTCTCGTTACCGTCACCACTGACATTGATTGTGAAGGAACATTGAATTTTCTTTATTGATTTCCCAGACCATATGTATATGACCATATCTACAAACCAACATTCTCTTTATACATATATTGGGCGGGCCAGTCAGATGGGGTAAGGAGTTCAGCGTCAGTTAGTTCTGGGCCTAGTCCCAGTGCCGGCCTCATACCTGTCACCACTCACATTGATTGTAACGGAACATTGAATTTTTTTTATTGATTTCCCAGATCATATGTATACGAACATATCATCAAGCCAACATTCTCTTTATACATATTTCGCGCGGACCAGTCAGATGGCGGCAATGAATTCAGGGGCAGATAGTTCTGGGCCTAGTCCAAGTGCTGGCCTCATACCCTTCACCACTCACATTGATTGTAAAGGAACATTGAGATTTTTTAATGTTTTTCCAGACCATATGTATATGAACATATGACCAAATCAACATTTTCTTTATACACATATCGAGAGGGACAGGCAGATGGCGGCAAGTAGTTCAGGGGAAGATTGTTCTGTGCGTAGTCCCAGTGCCGGCCTAATACCCGTCACCAATCTCATTGATTGTAAAGGGACCATGAAATATTTTTTAATGATTTCCTAGACCATATGTATATTAACATATCATCACACCATCATTTTCATATACATATTTAAAGAGGACCAGGCAGATGGCGGCAATGAGTTCAGGGGTAGATAGTGCTAGGCCTGGTCCCAGTGCCGGCCTCATACCAGGCACCACTCACATTGATTGCAACGGAACATTGAATTTTTTTTATTGATTTCTCAGATCATATGCATACAATCATATCACCAAACCAACATTCTCTTGATACATATATCGAGAGGGCTAGGCAGATGGCGGCAAGGAGTTCAGGGGCAGATAGTTATGGGCCTAGTCCCAGTGCCGACCTCATACCCGTCACCATTCATATTGATTGTATAGGAAAATTGAATTTTTTTTAATGATTTCCCAGACCATATGTATACGAACACATCACCAAACCAACACTTTCTTTATACATATATCAAGCAGACCAGGGAGATGGCGGCAAGGAGTTCAGGTGGTAGGCCTGGCCCCAGTGCCGCCATCATACCCGGCCTCACTCACATTGATTGTAGAGGAACATTGTATTTTCTTTATTGATTTCCCAGACCATATGTATATGAACATATCACCAAACCAACATATTCTCTATACATATATCGAGAGGTCCAGGTAGATGGTTGCAAGGAGTTCAGGGGCAGGTAGTTCTGGGTCTATTCCGAGTGTCGCCTCATTACCGTCACCACTCACAATGATTGTAAAGGAACATTGAATTCTCTTTATTGATTTCGCAGACCATATGTATATTAACATATCACCAAACCAACATTCACTTTATACATATATCAAGCGGGCCAAGCATGTGACGGTAACGAGTTCAGGGGCAGATAGTTCTGGACCTAGTCCCAGTGCTGGCCTCATACCTGTCAACACTCATATTGATTGTAAGGGTACATTGAATTTTTTTTAAATGATTTTCCAGACCTTATGTTTATCAACACATCACCAAACCAACATTTTCTTTATACATATTTCGAGAGGGCCAGCAGAGGTCACAAGGAGTTCCGGGTCTGATAGTTCTAGGAATGGTCCGAGTGTCGCCCTCATTACTGTCACCACTCACATTGATTTCAAAGGAACACTGAATTTTCTTTATTGATTTCCCAGATCATATGTATATGAACATATCACCAAACCAACATTCTTTTTATACATATATCGAGCGGGCCAGTCAGATGGGGGCAAGGAGTTCAGCGGCAGATTGTTCTGGGCCTAGTCCCAGTGGAGGCCACGTACCCATCACTACTCACATTGATTGTAAAGGAACAATGATTTTTCATTATTGTTTTCCCAGACCATATGTATATGAACATATCACAAAATCAACATTCTCTTTATACATATATCGAGCAGGCCAGATAGATGTCGGCATGGAGTTCAGGGGCAGATAGTGCTAGGCCTGGTCATAGCGCCGTCGTAATACTCATCATCACTCACATTGATTGCAAAGGAACAGTGAATTTTCTTTATTGATTTCCCAGACCATATGTATATGAACATATCACCAAACCATTATTCTCTTTTTACATGTATCGAGCGGGCCGGGGAGATGGCAGCAAGGGGTTTAGGAGCAGATTGTGCTAGGTCTGCTCCCAGTGCCGCCCTCATACCCATTACCATTCACATTGAGTGTAAAGGAACATTGTATTTTTTTAATGATTTTGCAGACCTTATGTATATGAACATATCACCAAATGAACATTTTCTTTATACATATAACGAGCGGAACAGTCAGATGGCGGCACTGAGTTGAGGGGCAGATAGTTCTTGGCCTAGACCCAGTGCCGGGCTCATACCTGTCACCACTCACATTGATTGTAACGGAACATTGAATGTTTTTTATTGTTTTCCCAGATCATATGTATACGAAAATATCACCAAACCAACATTCTCTTTATACATGTATCGAGCTGGCCAGGCAGATGGTGGCAAGGAGTTCAGGGGCAGATAGTTCTTGGCGTAGTCCCAGTGCCGGCCTCATACCCATCACCACCCACATAGATTGTAATGGAAAATTGAATTCCTTTTAATTATTTCCCACACCATATATATATATGAACATATCAACAAACCAATACTCTCTTTATACATATATAGATCAGGCCAGGCAAATGGCGCCAACGAGTTCAGGGGCAGATAATGCTAGGCCAGGTCCCATTGCCGCCGTCATACCCATCACAACTCACGTTGATCAAAAAGGAACATTGAGATTTCTTTATTGATATCCCAGACCATATGTATATATATTATCATCAAGTCAACATTCTCTTTTTACATGTATATTGTGGGCCAGGCAGATGGTGGCAAGGGGTTCGAGAGCAGATAGTGCTAGGCCTGATGACAGTGCCGCCCTCATAACCATCACCACTCCCATTAATTGTATAGAAACATTGAATTTTCTTTATTGATCTCATAGACCATATGCATATGAACATATCACCAACCCAACATTTTCTTTATATATATGTCGAGTGGGCCAGGCAGATGGCAGGTAGGAGTTCAGGTTCAGATTGTATTAGGCCTGGTCCCAGTGCTGGCCTCATACCCATCACCACTCACATTGATTGTAAAGGAACATTGAATTTTTTTATTGATTTCCCAGACCATAGGATATGAACATATCACCAAACTAACATTAACTTTATATATATATCGGGCGGGCCAGGCTCATGGCAGTAAGGAGTTTAGGGGCAGATAATCCTGAGCCTGTTCCAAGTGTCTCCCTCATTACTGTCACAACTCACATTGATTGTAAAGGAACATTGAATTTTCTTTATTGATTTCCCAAACTATATGTATATGAACATATCACCAATTAAACATTTTCTTTACACATATATCGAGCGGGCCAGGCAGATGGCTGTAAGGAGTTCAGGCTCAGATAGTTCTAGGCCTAGACCCAGTGCCACCGTCATACCCATCACTACTCACACAGATTGTAACGGAAAATTGAATTTTTTTTATTGATTTTCCAGATCATATGTATACGAACATATCACCAAGCCAACATTTTCATTATACATATATCGAGCGGGCCAGGCAGATGGCGTCAAGGAATTCAGTGCCGGCCTCATACCTGTCACCACTCACATTGATTGTAAAGGAACTTTGAATTATTTTAATGATTTACCGGACCATATGTATATGAACATATCACCCAACAAAAATTTTTATTATAGACATGTCAGAGATGCCAGGCAGATAGCAGCAAAGCGTTCAGGCGTAGGTTGTTCTTAGTCTGGTCCGAGTGTCGCTCTCATTACCGTCACCACTCACATTGATTGTAAAGGAACATTGAATTTTCTTTATGATTTCCCAGACCATATGTATATGAACATATCACCAATCCATAATTCTCTTTTTATATTTATCGAGCGGGCCAGGCAGATGGCGGCAAGGGGTTCAGGAGCAGATTGTGCTAGGTCTGGTCCCAGTGCCGCCCTCATAACCAATACCACTCACATTGACTGTAAAGGAACACTGAATTTCTTTTATTGATTTTCCTGGCCATATGTATACGTATATATCACCAAACCAACATTCTCTTTTTACATATATCGTGCGGGCCAGGGTGATGCCGGCCAGGAGTTCAGCTGCAGATAATTCTAGGCCTGCTCCGGGTCACGCCCTCATACCTGTCACCACTCGTATTGAATGTAAAGAAACATTGAATTTTCTTTATTGATCTCATAGACCATATGTATATGAACATATCACCAAACCAACATATTTCTTATACATATATCGGGCGTGCTAGGCAGATGGCAACAAGGAGTTCATGGGCAGATATTCCTGTTCCTAGTCCCAGTCCCGGCCTCATACCTGTCACCACTCACATTAATTGTAAAGGAACATTGAATTGTATTTATTGATTTCCTAGAACATATGTATATGAACAAGTCACCAAACCAACACATTCTTTATACATATATCAAGCAGGCCAGCGAGATTGCGACAAAGAGTTCAGGGGGTAGGCCTGGCCCCAGTGCCGCCATCATACCCATCAGCACTCACATTGACTGTAAGGGAACATTGAATTTTCTTTATTGATTTCCCAGATAATATGTATATGAACATATCACCAAACCAACATTCTCTTTTTACATATATCGTGTGGTCCATGCAGATGCCGGCAAAGAGTTCAGGGGCAGATAATTCTAGGCCTGGTCCGAGTGCCGCCTTCATACCCGTCACCACTCACATTGACTGTAAAACAACATTGAATTTTTCATATTGATTTACCAGACCATATGGATATGAACATATGACCAATAGAACTTTCTCTTTTTACATATATCGAGAGGACCAGGCAGATAGCGGCAAGGAGTTAAGGGGCAGATAGTTCTAGTCCTGTTTCAGTGCCACTCTCATACCTGTCACCACTCACATTGATTGTAAAGGAACATTGAATTTTCTTTATTGTTCTTCCAGACCCAATGTGTATGAACATATCACCAAACAAACATTGTCTTTATACATATATCGAGCGGGCTAGGCAGATGGCAGCAAGGAGTTTAGGGTCAGATATTTCAAGGCGTGTTCCGAGATCCGCCCTCATACACGTCACCACTCACATTGATTGTTAAGGAACACTCAATTTTTTTTATTGAATTTCCAGTCCATATGTATATCAATATATCACCAAACCAACATTCTCTTTTTACATATATCGAGCGGGCCAGGAAGATGGCAGCAAGGAGTTAAGCGGAAGATGGTTCTAGGCTTGTTCCAGTGAAGCGCTTCATACCTGCCACCACTCACATTGATTGTAAAGGAACATTGAATTACCTTTATTGATCTCCCAGACCATGTGTATGTGAACATATCACCAAACGAACAAATTCTTTACACATATATCGAGCGGGCCAGGCAGATGGTGGCAAGGAGTTCAGGGGCAGATTGTGCTAGACCTCGTCCCAGTGCCGCCGTCATCCCTGTCACCACTCACATTGATTGTAAGGGAACATTGAATTTTCTTTATTGATTTCCTAGACCAAATGTATATGAACATATCACCAAACCAACATTCTCTTTTTACATGTATCGAGTGGGACAGGCAGATGGTGGCAAGGGTTTCAGGAGCAGGTAGCGCTAGGCCTCTCCCCAGTGACGCCCTAATACCTGTTACCCCTCACATTGATTGTAAAGGAACCCTGAATTTTTTTTATTGATTTTCTTGGCCATATGTATATGAATATTTCACCAAACATACATTTTCTTTATACATATATCGGGCAGGCAAGGTAGATGGTGGCAAGGAGTTCAGGGGCAGATAGTTCTAGGGGTGGTCCGAGTGCCACTATCATACCCATCACTACTCACATTAATTGTAAAGGAACATTGAATTTTCTTTATTTATCTCATAGACCATATTTATATGAACATAATACCAAACCAAGATATTCTTTATACATGTATCTAGCATGGCAGGCAGATGACAAAAAGGAGTTCAGGGGCAAATAGATCTAGGCTTGGTCCCAGATCTGCCCTCATACCTGTCAAAACATACATCGACTGTAAAGGAACATTGAATTTTTTTATTGATTTCCCAGACCATATGTATATGAACATACAACCAAACCAACATTTTCTTTATACATATATCGAGCGGGCCAGGCAGATGGAAGCTAGGAGTTTAGGGGCAGATATTCCTAGGCCTGGTCCGAGTTCTGCCCTGATACACGTCACCACTCACATTTCTTGTAAAGGAACACTGAATTCTTTTTATAGAATTTCCAGGCCATATGTGTATGAATTAATCACCAAACCAACATTCTCTTTTTACATATAATGAGCTGTCCATGCAGATGGTGGCTAGGAGTTCAGGGGCAGATAATTCGAGGCCTGGTCCGAGTACCGCCCTCATACCCGTCACCACTCGCACTGACCGTAAAAGAACATTGAAATTTTTTTATTGATATACCAGACCATATGTATATGAACATATCTCCAAATCAACATATTCTTTATACATATATCGAGTGCCAGGCAGAAGCAACAAGGAGTTCAAGGGCAGATAGTTATAAGCCTGGTCCCAGCACCACCCTCATACCCGTCACCACTCACATTGTTTGTAAAGGAACATTTAATTTTCTTTATTGATTTCCCCGAATATATGTATATGAACCTATCACCAAACCAACATTTTCATTATACATATATCGAGCATTCCAGGCAGATGGCAGCAAGGAGTTTGAGGGCAGATATTTCTAGCCCTGCTCCGAGTTCCGCCCTCATACACGTCACCACTCACATTGATTGTAAAGGAACACTGAATTTTCTTTATTGATTTCCCAGACCATATGTATATGAACATATCACCAAACCAACATTCTCCTTATACATATATTGAACGGGCCAGGCAGATGGCGGCAAGGAGTTCAGGGGTACATAGTCTAGGCCTTGTCCGAGTATCGCCCTCATACCCATCACCACACACATTAATTGTAAAGGGACATTGATTTTACTTTATTGATTTCCCACACCATGTGTATATGAACATATAACCAAACCAACATTTTCTTTATATACATATCTGGCAGGCCAGGCAGATGGTGGCAAGGAGTTCAGGGGTAGATAGTTCTAAGCCTGTTCTGAGTGCCTACATCATACCCGTCACCACTCACATTTATAGTAAAGGAACATAGACTTTTCTTGATTGATTTCCAAGACCATATGTATATGAAAATATCAGCAAATCAACATTTTCTTTATACATATATCTAGCTGGCCAGGGAGATAGGAACAAGGAGTTCAGGGCAGATAGTTCTAGTCCTGGTCCGAGTGCCACTCTCATACGCCTCACCACCCACATTGATGGTAAAGGAACATTCAAATATCTTTATGATTTCTCAAAACCATCATTCTCTTTACACATATATCGAGCGGGCCGGTCAGATGACTGCAAGGGGTTCAGGGGCATATAGTTCTAGGCTTGGTCCCAGTGTTGCCCTCATACCCGTCACCACTCACATTAATTGTGATTTAAAATTGAATTTTCTGTATTGATCTCCCAGACCATATGTATATGAACATATTTCCAACCCAATATATTCTTTAAACTTATATCGTGCGGGCCAGGAAGATGGCAACAAGGAGTTCAGGCGCAGATAATTCTAGACCGGGACAGAGTGCCGCCCTCATACCCGTAACCACTCACATTTATTGTAAAGGAACATTGAATTTTTGTTATTGATTTACCAAACCATATGTAAATGGACATATCACCAAACCAACACTTTCTTCATACATATAACGAACAGGCCAGACAGATGGCG